>NC_060149.1:826142267-826445297 GCF_021461385.2 Schistocerca piceifrons | reverse complement strand
TTCACTAATTAATAATTCTCAAAGCGAAGAAACAGCATATGCCACCATTGCTTTCTTACAAAACTACACCACATCTGATAATGTTCATGGATTTTATTACATTATTTTCATGCCTTTTACTTTTTAAAAGTTGAGTGACATAATTAATGATTAATGAAATGTGTCTTGGAAGCTAAATTTTTTAAGATATTTGGGTAAAATGTAAGCCAGACCATCGTTCGACGAAATGTATGTGCGAAAACCTTTACACAGTCACAAATTTCCCTGCGCAGTCAATTCTTAACAGCCTAAGATTGAACCAAAATGAGTCTCTTCCCCCTCCCCCTCCATTTTGACAAATTACTGGGCGGCCATGGCAACTGGACAGCTGAATTCGTAATATTGTGACTGCGTCCTATGCCATGTTGCGCCCCATTGAGTTCGGGAACATACCATTTCTTGCGGTGGATGTATTTTTGACCTTGATTTTTCACACCTTTTTGATTCCTCCTAGCGCAGAAAATGTTATTTTTGATTTAGATTGAAGCATTCTGGTCCATAGATGAGGTAAGGATGAACACACTTACAGTATAGCAAGATTGTCTTTTTCAGAGTTCCGGCTGAAAAATTGAATGTGGCCTCAGCAAAAAGCGACAGGTCTTCTTTCACCAGGGACAAATGGTAAAGTACTGTTGCGATTAAGGGTTGCAGTAGGCTGAGGGGGTGTACTTGTGGGAATCGGGGAAAGGAACTGGGTAGGCATCCTGCAGCGATGTTTATTTTGTACTGAGAACAGGAGCTGAAATTTGCAAGCCAGTGTTGGAATGATCCCCCTCCGGACCTCGATAAGGACTCTATGAGAAAGGGACAGAGAGTAGTTTGGGGACAGTATTTTAGCAATTTTCTGTGAATCGTCACATCCTCCTTGAATGCAAGACCACCACTCCGAAACCACCACTGCGCCGAAGAAAACGTATAATTTCCCGTGAACAACCCGTGTTAGAATTCTGTAGCCCATATTCCAAAAGCGGACACGCTGACAAATATTTTCCCTGTTAAGCATCGGACTGGAGATGTGTTCGTTCAGTTCGTCAATGTACCACTCTGTCGTTCCAAAACTGTCCGAGTGGTCCGACGAACGTTCTACCGACCTGATAACACTTGCGTGGCCCTTGAGGTCCTCTTCTACATTTTAAACATTAATACGTGAACTGCGTCTGCCTTGGAAACTGATTCGAACGCTATCCGTAAGTTATGGGCGGCTTTTGGTGGATCACCGATCAGCATGGCACCATATTGATTGCTCACTCGATGCCAGTCGGACTCGCCGTTGTCATCACAGTAAGAGACTACGCTACGCTATAATACACTACTGACCATTACAATTGCTACACCAAGAAGAAATGCAGATGATAAACCGGTATTCATTGGACAAATATATGATACTAGAGCTGACATGTGATTACACTTTCACACAATTTGGGTGCATAGATCCTGAGAAATCAGTACCCAGAACAACCACCTCTGGCCGTAATAACGGCCTTGATACGCCGGGGCATTGAGTCAAACAGAGCTTGGATGGCGTGTAAAGGTACAGCTGCCCATGCAGCTTCAACACGATACCACAGTTCATCCAGAGTAGTAACTGGTGTATTGTGAAGAGCCAGTTGCTCGGCCACCATTGGTCAGACGTTTGCAATTGGTGAGAGATCTGGAGAATGTGCAGGCCAGGGCAGCAGTCGAACATTTTCTGTATCCGCAACATGCAGTCGTGCATTATCCTGCTGAAAGGTAGGGTTTCACAGGGATCGAATGAAAGGTAGAGCCACGGGTCGTAACACATCTGAAATGTAATGTCCACTGTTCAAAGTGCCGTCAATGCGAACAAGAGGTGACCGAGACGTGTAACCAATGGCACCCCATACCATCACGGTGGATGATACGCCAGTATGGTGATGACGAATACACACTTCCAATGTGCGTTCACCGCGATGTCGCCAAACACGGATGCGACCATCATGATGCTGTAAACAGAACTTGGATTCATCCGAAAAGATGACGTTTCGTCATTCGTGCACCCAGGTTCGTCGTTGAGTACACCATCGCAGGCGCTCCTGTCTGTGATGCAGCGTTAAGGGTAACCGCAGCCATGGTCTCCGAGCTAATAGTCCATGCTGCTGCAAACGTCGTCGAACTGTTCGTGCAGATGTTTGTTGTCTTGCAAACGTCCCCATCTGTTGACTCAGGGATCAAGACGTGACTGCACGATCCGTTACAGCCATGAGGATAAGATGCCTGTCATCTCGACTGCTAGTGATACGAGGCCGTTGGGATTCAGCACGGCGTTCCGTATTACCCTCCTGAACCCACCGATTCCATATTCTGCTAACAGTCATTGGATCTCGACCAACGCGAGCAGCAATGTCGCGATACGATAAACCGCCATCGCGATAGGCTACAATCCGACCTTTATCAAAGTCGGAAACATGATGATACGCATTTTTGCTCCTTACACGAGGAATCACAACAACGGTTCACGAGGCAACGCCGGTCAACTGCTGTTTGTGTATGAGAAATCGGTTGGAAACTTTCCTCATGTCAGCACGTTGTAGTTGTCGCCACCGGCGCCAACCTTGTGCGAATTCTCTGAAAAGCTAATCATTTGCATATCACAGCATCTTCTTCCTGTCGGTTAAATTTCGCGTCTGTAGCACGTCATCTTCGTGGTGTAGCAATTTTAATGGCCAGTAGTGTAAGTTATAAGTCGTAATTCAATTTTTCGCCAGTCAGTAATACAGGGCGTCCATAATTAAGTTCCAGTTTAAAAATGTTATAGAAAGAGAACCACTGCTCAGAATGACGTCAGATTTGAACAGCATATTATTGACGTGGAACCGTCAGGGAACGAAAAATAGTTTAAGGAAAATTTGATTGATAAATGGCGCTGTAGGCGTCAGAATATGCAGACCAACAGACGCGTGGTATACAGCTGTTCCTCGGTTTGCGACTGAGACGCCCAACGTGGCTATCTCCATGAAGGATCGTGTGCTGCTGCTAAAGCTCATTTATAAGGACACTGATTGTGCGCCAGGATCCCTGAAGGAGCTCCGGACACTCAAGGGTGTGAAGAAAGGCATTGGTCCAATGTGTGCTAAGGGACTGGACAAAATGATTACAAAATTGGAAAAGACAGGTTCTTTTGAAGTACAGTATGGCAGAGGAAGGAAAGCAGTTGATGCGACGTGTGTCGAAGATGTGACTACAACATTGCAGGAGGGCTCGAGCAGTGGTGTGCAAACATGCAGTGCACCGGGAATTCCCGAAAGTTGGACATGCCTGCGAGCACGGTACATAAAATCCTACGAAACATCCATCCAAAATCATCGATGTTCAGGAGCTGCTTCCTCCCGATCAGCCAGCAACACAAACTTTCGCTCTGGAACTTCTTGCTAACATGGAAGTGGACAATGAATGATAATGGAACATTCTGTGGGCATGTCAATTCACAGAACTGTAGAATATGGGCGACGGAAAATCAGCACGCAAATCAACCAGTACCGCTAAATACTGCAAAGGCTACTGTGTGGTGCGGGTTGACGGCATCGTTTATCGTAGGGCCGCATTTTTTTCGAGGAGTTGAGTCCTGCGGGTCGTTACCTGTACCTTAACCGGTAAACGCTATGAGAGCCTTTCGCGCACCAACGTCATTCCAATCGTGCACAAGCGTGGATGTGTGGTGTGAGTAGGATGATTTTTATGCAAAATGCTCCTCTGCGCATAGCACAGCCAATGAAGCGGTTGCTGCAGAAGTATTTTGGAAATGCCAGAATTATCGGCCGTCATTTCCCTACAGCCTGGCCGTCCAGGTCAACTGATGTTAATCGCGTGAGTTTGGCTGTGGGGGTCTCTGAAATATGTGTTCAGTGGTCCAACTACGAATGTAGCTGAACTGGAGGCACACATTGCGCACCGCATTCTGAACGGGACTCTCGAGACACTCCGATCTGTTGTGGAACATGCTCTTTCTCGATTTCAACTTAACGGCAGAAAACGGTGGACAGCATATTGAACATGTCTTGCGCCAGTCTCACTACAATTAGAAACCGATGTCATTTTGCATTTGATGTGGTTTTTGGACCCAGAACAATTAAAAGCCGATTTCATTTTGCTTTTTGTGCGGTTTTTGGCCCCAGGACAATTGAAAATTGATTTTTCCCATCAGGTGTGGTACGATCATACCGTGGTGAATGGGCTTACCGAACAGTGCCACAACTGTTGACTGCCGAACTTGTGCAGTCATGCACTTTGAACAGGTGTAATGTACAACTCAGATCATGATAGTTTCTGAGAAGCTCATACATTCACTACGGCAGGTGATCATACTTCTTTTTGGAAGTACAGACAAAGAAATACTCTCTCACCCTGTTTCTGCTGATTACGCTCGCCGCAATTATTCACCGACAGCCATGCGGAACTCTATCGTCATGCGAATGGCTCTGCAGTAGAGCACAAAAGGTCACACTGTAGTTCTACTAACTCCACACCCCATTCACCTGCCAAGATGCACGCGACTGCCGTCGAAAACATACGTGGCCGATATGCAAAAGATATTCGCATCGCATCTTTCAAGAGACTCTCCCAAAATGTTAAGCTCAGTCTTATGCCCCATTATATCTTCCTGCCAAACAGGAAAGCACACCAATATAAGAAAATGCCACCCAATGGGGATGTTCCATCGGGTACACAAAATCTCACCAAGACAATGCGTCGAGATAAAAGACTAACCAAATTACAATACACCCTTCTACTTCTAAAAAACTGATGCTTCAACTCCGTCTCCATGATGCATGATGTCACTGATTTCGTGCCCAGCAACTAGCCTCGCCTCTACACTAGTTGTGAAGCTGATATCATGACATGTACCTACAATGCGTTGTGTAGGTTGTAAATAAAGGCAATTTCTCAATTGAAATAACTAAGATTTAGTTACTTAGCAATTTTATCTTATGATATAACAACAAACAGGTTTCGATTAAAGCCGAGTACCCCACACAGAACAATATAGATATTAAAATATGCAATGCTACAATATTCTTTTTTGACGAGATTTTAAATGCTGTTAAAAGAACATCTTTCCACCACAAAAATTATAGTGACGTCTATACTTCGATAGATAAAACAGTTCCGAGTATTAATCAGATGGAAATACACGCACCTCTTTGCACGCTATCATTTGCAAAAAACCTCGTTTCGATGTCTTGAACAGTTATGAAATACGACGGGTGTTACGACCATATGATTCAAGTTTCGCATGGCCAGAAAACTGAGTGCAATACTCGCAACCCTCCCGTAAATACACACTGAAGAGCCGAAGAAACTGGTACACCCGCGTAGTATAGTGTAGGACCCCCACGACCACGCAGACGTGCCGCAACACGACATGGCATGGGCCCGACTGATGTCTGAAGTAGTGCTGGAGGGAACTGATACCATGAATCCTGCGGGGCTACCCATAAATCCGTTAGATTTCGACGGGGTGGAGATCTCTTCTGAACAGCACGTTGCAAGGCATTCCAGATATGATCAATATTGTTCATGTCCGGGGAGTTTGGTGACCATCCGAAGTGTTTAAACCTAAAAGAGCGTTACTGGATCCACTCTGTAGCAATTCTGGAAGTATGGGGTGTCGCATTGTCCTGGTGGAATTACCCAAGTCCGTCGTAATCCACAATGGACATGAATGGATGCAGGTGACCAGACAGGATGCATATGTACGTGTCACCTGTCAGAGTCGTATATAGACGTATAAGGGGTCCCATATCACTCCAACTGCACACGCCCCACGCCATTACAGAGCCTCCACCAACTTGAACAGTCCTCTGTTGACATGCAGATTCCATGGATTCATGAGGTTGTCTCTCTATCTGTGCACGTCCACCCGCTCGATATAGTTTGAAACGAGACTCGTCCGACCAGGGAACATGTTTCCAGTCATCAACAGTCCAATTTCTGTGTTGATGGGCCCAGGCGAGGCGTAAAGTTTTGTGTCGTGCAGTCATCAAGGGTATACGAGTGGGCCTTCAGCTCCGAAGGCCCATATTGATGTTTCGTTGAATGGTTCGTATACTGACACTTCTTGATGACTCGGCATTGAAATCTGCAACAGTTTGCGGAAGGGTTGACCTTCTGTCACGTTGAACGGTTCTCTTCAACCGTCGTTGGTCCCGTTCTTGCAGGATCTTTTTCTGGCCTCAGCGAAGTCGGAGATTTGATGTTTTACCGGATTCCTGATATTCAGGATACACTCGTGAAATGGTCGAGCAGGAAAATTCCCTCTTCATCGCTACCTCGGAGATGCCGTGTCCTATCGCTCGTGCGCCGACTATAACATGACGTTCAAACTCGCTTAAATCTTGATAACCTTCCATTGTAGCAGCAGCAACCGATCTAACAACTGCGCCCGACACTTGTTGTTTTACATAGGCGTTGCCGGCCGCAGCGCCTTATTCTGCTTGTTTACCTATCTCTGTATTTGATTAGGGATACCCATAACAGTTTCATGGGCGCTTGAGTGTAAAGACCAATGTCTTGAGAACGGTTATATACATCATTCTGCTCTCAGCTTTATATACAATTTCGATAGGTTATCTACATTTCATGCGCTGCAATCAACGATGTAAAACGAACCATAGGCAAAGTATATGCAAAAATCTTAAAATATCGTGCAATACTTTACTTTATTTGATGCAGGAATATAAAGAAAAGAAATTCAGTTCTTTAATGAGTGATGATATCATGCTGCCTGATGTGAAAGCATCAAATTTTTTCGCAAAATAGTTTTCTTAAAATCGGATGATAAGTATTTTATTTGCGGCCCACATGTCCGCTCAACTTCGTCGCTGAAAGTTCGTGAACGGAATCAACAAATGTGGAGCGAAAAAGTTATTGCTGTGGTTCCCATCCAATTATTTATTTATTTAATCGTGTCCAAGCCATAGACAACTCACATATTACATATACACACAAATACAAATACAATACACATGTGTATAAGTAAAACAAACCCAAAATGGGGAGTCACATTACAATATAGACAAACATAGTATATATATCATATCACGTCCCGCCAAAATTCAGCGCATTTAACTGCCACTGCCGTAGCGTTTGCCAGATCTTCTTTCCTGCACACTTCCCCCATGTTGCTGCATTCCAGGAGGTGGTCCATTGTTTGGGTCTGTCCGCACTGGCACGTGTCCGTCCCGTCTCGGTATCCCCATTTACACATATTTACGTTGTATCTGCCCACCCCAGTTCGTAGGTGGTTGAGGGTTCTCTATAATGGCCATTTTAGTTCATTTCCAGAGGCCAATTGTTCGTTGGGTGAGATTAGAGGTGCCTGGTCTCCCGTAGGCAGTGTTGCTTGTCGTTTTGACAATCTGGCCTTTTGTTTTGAGGTTTCGAACGGTTGAACTGAGGTGAGGAAACTCCGTCTTGATTTTAGACGTGTGTGGGGGGGTTTGTCCGAAGAGAGGATGGCGCTGGTCGCGCAGCCGCTTGAGGCGCTCTGCTTCGCTTGTTATAGCTCGTCTGATGTTGGGTGGAGCTATGCCACTAAGCAAATAAAGTTGGCTAACCGGGGTGGGTCTTAAGCATCCCGTGATTACGCGACAGGCATTGTTCAGCAGAGGATCCACTCGTTTCGCATGCGCTGATCTTTCCCAAACTGGGGCAGCGTATTCAGCAACCGAATAGCAGAGTGCAAGTGCCGACGTACGTAAAGTATGTGGGTCGGCACCCCATTTTGTGGAGGTGAGCTTACTCAGGAGGTTGTTTCTTGTTGATAATTTGCCGCTGACCTTGTCTACATGAAGTCTGTAAGTAAGTGTGCGATCAAGGGTGACGCCTAAATAACAAGGAGTGCTGCTGAACGCTATCCGTTGGTTGTTCCACGTGATGTTTAGGGTATGTTTGGCGTCTCGGTTTCGAAGATGGAATAGGCAGGATAATGTTTTTGCTGCGTTCGGGCGTAGGCAGTTGGCTTCGTAGTATGGCGTTAGACCGTTGAGGGCATTCGTAAGGCTAATTTCTATGTCGTTAAAGTTCCGACCCTGCACGGCTATTGCAAGATCATCCGCGTAAGCAAAGCTCCTAGTTCCTGGTGCGACTGGTTGATCATTCACATATGTGTTCAAAAGAGTGGGTGCGAGGACACTGCCTTGGGGTAGTCCATTTTTCTGGATACGCCATCGGCTTCGCTTCCCTCCTAGGTTTACGATGAACCGTCTGTTGCTGAGAAGAGTTGATATAATTTGTATCAGCCCGAAATCATTAGTCATAGCGTATATTTTAGTAAGCAGCAGTTTGTGATTTACTGTGTCGAATGCGGATGAGAGGTCGACAAGTACGGCTCCAGTAATTAGACGGTTCTCGTACGCATGCTCTATAAACTGGGTAAGATTCAAGACCTGTCCAGTGCAAGTTTTCCCAGGGCGAAACCCCGCCTGTTCCGGAATTATCTGATGATCAATATTAGGCAAAAGTCGATTCAGCAGCATGCGCTCGAACACCTTGTACAAGCAGCAATGTAATGTTACCGTTTTTGGCTCGTCTAATGGTTTGCCGGGATTTGGAATGGCTATGACCTTGCCCTTTCTCCAGATTTGCGGGATGTTGTTTAGCCGGATACAGGTATTGAAAAGTAGGAGCAGCCAGTTTTTCGTGTACTCGCCAAATTTAAGGATCTGTTCATTCCTAAGTTCGTCTAGCCCCGCTGCTTTGCCGGGTTTCAGAGATTTAAGTGCGGACTCTAGGTCTTCGATGGTAAATGGACTGCTGTAGTAGTTCGTGTCACTTTCGCCACTTCTTATTGGGATGGTTTTTGCTGGAGTCTTCGTTTTCCCATTAAGAACGAGTTGGTGCGCTATTTGGTTGGCTGTTACTCTTGGTGCTTCCGTTTGCTGCTTAGGGTCATTATTTAGCTTCTTAATTGTCTTCCAGGCAATCCGGCTAGAATGTTTCATGTCTACACTTTCAATTAGATGTTGCCATTCTTCTCGGCGCTTCTCGATTAGCTGGTCGGTAAGTGCATTTGCAAGTTCAAGAGTTTCTTCAGAGAATGGGTTCTCCTCATACTTTTCCTTATATGCATCGTATAGTTGCCGGCTGTCTTTCGTTAGGCCCGGTACAAACTCCGTTCTGCAGCCCCTAGGGATAGACTTTCTTGATAGATTCCGGACGATTTCTATGAAATTATCGTAGTTGCTGGGTGTTGATTCTAGAGTTTGCAGCTTTTCGTCGATTCCAATTGCGAAACCTTCCCAGTTAGCCCTCTTGGAATTAAATCTTCGTCGAAATGGAATCCGCACTGGCACCACTGCTGAAGTAACTGTGAGTTTGATGGGTCTATGTTGGGAGTGTGGAATAGGACCCAGGACATCTTTCACGCACTCAGTTACCAAGTTCTGGCTGACGAAGACGAGGTCAGGGTTGTATCCCCTTTGCCACCTGCCGCTGTTAAAAGATGGGGGGAGTTTGGCGTCGTGTATGAGACAGAGTGATTCAGCATCTGCCCATGTCTCCACCTTGAGTCCGTCTTCATTAGATTCATTGTATCCCCAGCGTGGATGGTGAATATTGAAGTCACCCATTACAATACTGCCCGTGGGAAGGGGAATATTGCGTGGCAGGTCATATTCGAATGGCGTATTTGGAGGCTTATATATTTATGTTATTGTCATATGATTAGTCTCAACTCTGAGAAGTTCAATGTTGTTTTTGTCTGAAAGTTGAAACCCGTCGTAGGCTACTCCCTCTCGTATGAAAATTGCACTTCCGTATTGATCGTTAGGCCGTTCCATTGCCAGTTTCATGCTCGCAATTTTAGGTCTATTGCTGTTTTGGCCTCGGTGCGTTTCCTGTAGGCATAGGACGTGACATTCGTTCGATCTACACAAATCAGCCAGTATATCCTGCTTGGCAGGTGATAATCCCTCCACATTTATGGAGATGATAGTCAAACGTGGTCTTAAGAAGGACCGATTATGAGAGTCGTCATGCATTTTGTTCTTTCTTGTAATGGCTAGGTGGTAGCAGAATCAGCAGGACTAAAAGTAGTCCTCCCAGGGCCGCGACGTGGGCGCTTCTGCCCATCCAATGTCAGCATATGAGAGCAGTATCACTGATAGATTCTTCCTTTCCTTGAGTTATTACGGCTATGAACATACGTAGGGCAGCAGGTTTATGGAAGAGTAACAATAAAAGAACACAAAGTTACTGAGATGAATCGAAAGTAACACTTCGCTTTCGTCATAGGCTTCTATTATCCTACTAAAAACTCCAGGAAAGATGTAATTTTTAGGCGTGAAACAATATTGATATACACGTGTGTTAATCTGTCAGCGATTCATTTCTAGAGGAGTTTCAAAGCGAAAAATGTAAGCTGTTAGAGTAACTGTATTTATTTCGTATCGGGAGCGGTGAAACCCAGAGAAGCAGACAATATCGTCACGCCCAGCCCTCCTGGAATATTAAGCATAGGGGAGCCGGCCTGAGCGACAGAACCAGTTCACAGGTAGCGGCTTCCAGGCGCTGGTAGCTGTATAGGGCGACAACAAAGCCACGCTCTGCACGCAATGCAGTGCGCACGTTTGTAGCAGTCAAAGGGTTAATAAACGCATTTCTGTTGGAATCCGCACTGTTGTTACCCTCCAGTTACTGAATCGTCCTAATGTTAACAAAAGCCATGCGAAATTGCCTGGTGCGTTTCAGAATGTATTGCTACATTATTTAGTTAATGAACTGAATCTGTAACAACTATTCTCCTGTCATCCTGCTTCTACCACATGAAACAAATGAGCCGTCCGCAGTGGCCAAGTGGTTTAGGCGCTTCAGTCTGGAACCGCGCGACCGCTACGGTCGCAGGTTCGAATTCTGCCTCGGGCATGGATGTGTGTGATGTCCTTAGGTTAGTTAGGTTTAAGTAGTTCTAAGTTCTAGGGGACTGATGACCTCAGATGTTAAGTACCATAGTGCTCAGAGCCATTTGAACCATGTTTTGAAAAAAATGACTACAAAGACATCATAGAGATATTTTAAAAAAATTCCGAAATGTTGGTAGTTCTTGAAGTTGTTTTCTTAATCAAAATTAAGACCAAGTATTCTCCTGCTATTGTATAAGTGATAGACGTTCACTCCTGTCAATAATGGGACTGTATCTTTATATTTTTTTCGACACTTCGACATAGTTGCGAAGACGTATCAGCGTTTTGTAGCTCCATTTATGTCACACCGGAGATTATCCAGTGAGAATGCCCACAACCTATGGAGCACGCAATTCCAAGTAGTGAGTACTGTTGTTGGGTGTACACAGGTAATCCTCGTTCTTCCCACAGTAGGCCTTTAAGTGATTCATTCAATTTTTCGAACGTAGGTAACGAAAATACATGTTAAGATTGCCCCTGTACTCTTTCGTCACTGTAATTTCAGTTTTTATTAAAACTTCTGCAATGATTGGATGAGTAAAGTTGTTATTGTCTGGTGTTTCTTACGACTTTCTATCTTGTATCTCCGCAATTTATCTATGGGTAACGTCTCCTTATTGTAAGCCTCATTTTTTTGGTAACAGGTACTGCGACATTTCAGTTTCCTTCTTCTTCTTGTTTTTCTAGTATTGCTCTCCAGAAGTGCTTCGTGTCACCATCCGTGTGTGCAGTGCTGACTGGCACATTAAATGCAGCAGAAGAACGGCAATGGAAGTACTGAGATACGCGGGAAAGAAATAGTTTACGTATTCCCAAGCAAAAACAAGGGTACGTTTTTACGAGGTTAGCGATAGAAAGTAGGCTGACAAAATGTGAAACAAATGCATAGCCGAATGCTAATTGCGTTAGTACACTAGCAAAGCTCTTAAGAAATTCGATGTATACTACGCTGCTAAAAGCATTAATACAGATAGCGCAGAACTGCCCTGTTTTATATGGTAATCCACAAATCAAGTCGACCAGCGAACACATTCGAATATACATTCGAATTAGCTTAATGATTCTTATTCAGTTTTTCTCTTTTTTAAATTCGTTATCCGTTCAATAGATTGAGAATTATGGAAGCACATGATTTGAGAAAGATTCAGTATTTAATCAAAAAGCTGGGGGAGATAATTCAGCTTAGTAAGAGCGATAATAAACTAACTGTGAACTACCTCAACACGGAACAGCAATCATTAAGCCTTGAGGAGGATAATGCGGACTATCTGTACCACAAATTCAGGGATATAACAGGCCACGTGCTAGATATGGTTTCTTTTCATTGGAGACAGTGATGAATACGTAGTACCCACCATCATTCAATAAAAATATTGCAAACTTACAGCGAAAGTAGAGGCAGCTGCATACTACTTTCAAACGCCGAATTCTTGCTGGCAAACAAAATCTGAAAACAAGGCTGAAAAAGCGTGAGAACTGCTGTGAAAGAAGTGTTTACTGAATTCGAAACAAGATGTTACCTGTCACGATGGCACTGAAATAGGTGAGTAAATAATACTTAAATATTAACTGTCGTCTTTCGAAATTACTACGCGGTAGAACGTTACGGCACAATGTCTACGTTGGTTCAAAAATGTCTCTGTGCACTATGGTACTTAACATCTGAGGTCATCAGTCCCCTTGAACTTAGAACTACTTAAACCTAACTAACCTAAGGACATCACACACATCCATACCCGAGGCAAGATTCGAACCTGCGACCGTAGCAGTCGAGCGGTTCCGGACGGAAGCGCCTAGAACCGCTCGGTCACCGCGGCCGGCTGCGTCTACGTTGGGCTGTACATGGATGCGAGAATAACATATTAGGAACATTTGAGCAGATTACTGAAAATCCACTGAAAACGCTCGATTGAGGAAACACCGCTGAACCACATGAGGCCGCCTTAGAGTCTACATATATTATGCAGAATAACTGCCCCTGTTTCTAGTTAACAGCCTGTCGTTGGTCACTGAAACACTCGGGCATCCCATATTTCTGGAAAAGGACGCAGGCCATCCAGTGTATAAGATAAGAAGGATCACACGCCAGCTTAGCAAAACTAATCGCCTATGTCACTGATGCTAACTTCCCTTAGAATTGTGGATCTTATTTTGTGCATCCATATGATTATGTCTGTAGTTTTAAGGATGGTCGCAGTGATGCGTAAATGGTGAGAAATCCCCTTGTGTATGGTAGCCATCATCATGAATTGGACTTGTCATTCATGCTCTGTTCGTCAGTCATTCACCACGAAGTATCGGTAGAAGCAGCAACAGAGACCATCTTCTGCCTCCAGGCACAATAAAAATAACAAGGAAATTGTCACATCCCAGTTAATAAGTATTGAGAATTGTTAAGCATTATTAACCTACCTATTTCTCTTACTGCTCATTAGTTTTGATACTGGGAAGAAATGAGGACTGCTATGCTTTCGGCTACCAAGTTTCGGCTACTTTTCAAGTTCAACCTACTACCCACCTTTTACCAATGAAGCGGGATCTTTTTACGATACGTGGTCACTGTAAGGAATGGGGCCTTGTATTATTAGTGCGTTAAAACAATGGACTACACACTGTGATGGCATTATAATGGTGCCTTAGATAAGTCTGACATTAAAAGATTATAGTAGCCTTGTAAGTAATTATGGAAAATAAAAAATCCAAATAGGAATGTTTCTACAGAAAAGTATGTAAGTTAGAAAACACACACACAAGACTAGCTAAATTACAGTAATATCACGTGCTTAAACAATGTCCCACACTTGTGACATTACCACCACCACTGGGTATAGGACTGAAATGATGGATGTATGCACTTTGACTGAAATAAGCAAAAAAAAAAAAAAAAAAAAAAAAATACGTTTCATGATCGTAAACAATTAACTCTCTCGTCTCATACCCTGAACAACAGGAGGCGTATATGTGTGGGACCAGATATGCGTTTCTTCTACTTTGCACTGATCACCAAAGGCAGCATACACCAGTCTAATTACAACACTTATACAAGGAGTTGCTTCCACCTTAGTGATCTACTGATTGGGAATTATTATTAACATTCTATCACCACCCTGATACACACACACACACACACACACACACACACACACACACACACACACACACACCACATGGAAAAGTTCGCTGCACACACTTAAAAAAAGATGAAACTCTCGCATATTAACAGCATAATTGTTCCGTATATGATCGATCTGCAGTCTATTATGGTGTTCCTAGAATGTCTCTATTAACCATAGATAAGTGTGTCATCTCTCATTTATACTGCACTGTAATCCTATTTGACAGCATGTGTCCATCATTTACATATTATTGAAACATGTTACATTTATAGCAAAAAAAAAAAAATGGTTCAGATGGCTCTGAGCACTATGGGACTTAACATCTGTGGTCATCAGTCCCCTAGAACTTAGAACTACTTAAACCTAACTAATCTAAGGACTTCACACAAATCCATGCCCGAGGCAGGATTCGAACCTGCGACCGTAGCAGTCGCGCGGTTCCGGACTGAAGCGCCTAGAACCGCTCGGCCACAACGGCCGGCACATTTATAGCAGTCACTGCACAAGCGTAGATATTACAGCTAGCGGTCACACATCATCAATCTCAAGTGTTTGCAAGTACAGAAGCATATAGATTTATATTTTCAGTTTTAATAATACTTTTTATCATTTCCACCTGCCAACATACATCGCGTGGTATCAAATGCAAAATACAGATTTCCAGTATTCGCTTAACAATATATCCTCTCATCATTAGTGCGTTGTATAGTAATCTCTCTCAATTTAAGCTAGTAATAACTATGCATTTGTAAATAACATCTGTACATACACAGAGTAAAGGGCAAAATAATGTGATTACCTGCTACAACAGTGCTAAGGTGATGTGGAAGACTATGTTTCATGTCGTCGTTACACAGCAGCAGTACTCCAATTTATGTTCCTATACAATGCACAAATACCACCACCATTATCAGGGACCTCGAGTAGGACGCTAGCCTGTCTCTCATTTAAGTTTCCAAATGCTGACACTATCACAGCAATCCCACAAGTGTACTATCACAAGCAGCATAAATGTTTTCTGTAGGGCATGCTACGGAGAAAGACAACAGATTTAGTAGATAACCCTAGTGTGTATACAAAAAATGTGGTACATAACACTGGCATACCACCTGATGCTATGTGGTGGAAAGTACATCAGACATTCGTAAATATTTTTGTAGTATATGTAATCAACTTCCACATTAAATTATTAAGATTATAGATGGAGAGAACACAAATCTTCCTTTGGCACATGTTATCAACTTTTAACCCAATAACACTGTGTATAGAAGTAAAGCTTCCACCTCTTAGAATCATTACCAACTAGCATTGATACTTCCTTCGAAAAGGATATGACTCATTTACCTTTTCCATCTGTACCTAAACAGTGCTTGCTCTTCCTCAGAAGTCTAAAAGAAATAACTTGGGCACATATACTACCTAAAGCTTTCCTTGGATGATGCAGCTGGCTATATGAGGAGTGCACTGACAGTGAAATGTGCAACACCTGCATACCCCTATACAGCATGTGATGGAGGATATATTAACCCCCATCCATGCTCCGTTCATGTGGAAAGAGTGATTTTGGTAAACATCAATATTAGCACTAATTCCTTGTTTCGATCAATTTGCGAGACATATGCAGGAGAAGGTAATCCATTACCTGGAATCTACTCTCTAGAGTTCTCTGTAGTTAACATGCCTGAGATGCATAATGCCTCCCTCTCTAGCATCTTTCACAAAAGTTACGTCACGCCAAGTAAACGAAATAGGGTTTCAGGTCTTCTGTTAATATGGATCATTAAGGTCTCAGGCTGACTTAAGAAATCGGTCCAATAGGTGCTTTGTAGACTGCTTCATTCGCGGGTAAGCCAAGAATCTGCTTTTCCTACTATTCGTCTTGGGTGGACATTACACTTTATGTAGATTCAGATGGTTACTGCTAGATATTTTACAGTGATTTATTACCAATAGTGTAATAGAACAGTAGTGAGTCACTTTGCCTATTTATATGCAGGTCATTTGCACATGTTGAATATCTCGAAGAATATGTTCTTATTAAACAAAACCATATCAGCTAAGTCTTTATTAGTACATCTGGATCCACAACATTCAGTTGCATCATCAGATACACCTGAATAGAAAAACAGAGATTGGAGGAAAAATTTTAAAAATTTTGACAAGAGGTCAAGTGAAATCAGTACATAACTTTCATGATATTTTAATGCTAAATGTACGAAACGGACAATAACCCTCAAGGGCACTGGGCACACAATAAGCAGAATACTTTCACTCAAAGTATCTACTGAAAAAGTAGAGATTATTGGAGCCCCCATCACTCCGTCATGTTGTTTTAAAATCTCCGTTAAGGGCGGTAGTCAAAATAAGAGTGGCGAAGTGAAGGAAAACACCATGGATAGTTTCCTCACTCTTACAGTAGCTTTGCATTGTGTGTTGCCACCCTGTGGTAAGATGATGTTGCATTAAGTAATAACAGTCTATGATTGCTACACTTAGCAGTGTACAATGAAGACTGCTTATTTGATCATTGCTCTGTAGAACTGTTATATCTGGCTTTCATTATTCTCGCCATTAAAACTATATTCTTAGAGATGTAGGGCACGTGCATATAAATACGCAAAGTAACCCACAACTGTTCTATTATGTTATTGGTGAAAAATCACTGGTGACATAAACAACTGTAAAATACCTAAGAATAACTTGTCTGAATCATCCGTAAGTATAATGGCCACGTAAGACAAATAACAGGAAAAGCGGATGGTTGACTGAGGGAAATTTTATCCATGAAAGAAGGGGGATTCAAAACACTTATTCGACCGATTTTTTAGTATTTCTCGTCAGTCTGGGTCCTTAACCACATCATATTAAAAGGAGATCTGATACACTACTTTGCGTACTTGGTATGTCTCTTATAATAGATGCTACAAAAGATCCATTGTACAGGGTGTTTCAAAAATGACCGGTATATTTGAAACGGCAATAAAAACTAAACGAGCAGCGATAGAAATACACTGTTTGTTGCAATATGCTTGGGACAACAGTACATTTTCAGGCAAACAAACTTTCGAAATTACAGTAGTTACAATTTTCAACAACAGATGGCGCTGCGGTCTGGGAAACTCTATAGTACGATATTTTCCACATATCCACCATGCGTAGCAATAATATGGCGTAGTCTCTGAATGAAATTACCCGAAACCTTTGACAACGTGTCTGGCGGAATGGCTTCACATGCAGATGAGATGTACTGCTTCAGCTGTTCAATTGTTTCTGGATTCTGGCGGTACACCTGGTCTTTCAAGTGTCCCCACAGAAAGAAGTCACAGGGGTTCATGTCTGGCGAATAGGGAGGCCAATCCACGCCGCCTCCTGTATGTTTCGGATAGCCCAAAGCAATCACACGATCATCGAAATATTCATTCAGGAAATTAAAGACGTCGGCCGTGCGATGTGGCCGGGCACCATCTTGCATAAACCACGAGGTGTTCGCAGTGTCGTCTAAGGCAGTTTGTACCGCCACAAATTCACGAAGAATGTCCAGATAGCGTGATGCAGTAATCGTTTCGGATCTGAAAAATGGGCCAATGATTCCTTTGGAAGAAATGGCGGCCCAGACCAGTACTTTTTGAGGATGCAAGGACGATGGGACTGCAACATGGGGCTTTTCGGTTCCCCATATGCGCCAGTTCTGTTTATTGACGAAGCCGTCCAGGTAAAAATAAGCTTCGTCAGTAAACCAAATGCTGCCCACATGCATATCGCCGTCATCAATCCTGTGCATTATATCGTTAGCGAATGTCTCTCGTGCAGCAATGGTAGCGGCGCTGAGGGGTTGCCGCGTTTGAATTTTGTATGGATAGAGGTGTAAACTCTGGCGCATGAGACGATACGTGGACGTTGGCGTCATTTGGACCGCAGCTGCAACACGGCGAACGGAAACCCGAGGCCGCAGTTGGATCACCTGCTGCACTAGCTGCGCGTTGCCCTCTGTGGTTGCCGTACGCGGTCGCCCTACCTTTCCAGCACGTTCATCCGTCACATTCACAGTCCGTTGAAATTTTTCAAACAGATCCTTTATGTATCGCTTTTCGGTCCTTTGGTTACATTAAACCTCCGTTGAAAACTTCGTCTTGTTGCAACAACACTGTGTTCTAGGCGGTGGAATTCCAAGACCAGAAAAATCCTCTGTTCTAAGGAATAAACCATGTTGTCTACAGCACACTTGCACATTGTGAACAGCACACGCTTACAGCAGAAAGACGACGTACAGAATGGCGCACCCACAGACTGCATTGTCTTCTATATCTTTCACATCACTTGCAGCGCCATCTGTTGTTGAAAATTGTAACTACTGTAATTTCGAAAGTTTGTCCGCCTGAAAATGTACTGTTGTCCCAAGCATATTGCAGCAAACGGTGTATTCCTATCGCTGCTCGTTTAGTTTTTATTGCCATTTCAAATATACCGGTCATTTTTGAAACACCCTGTACGTTACAGAGATGTTAATTACCAGGAACTCTAGAGAGTGCTTTCAGGTAATAGCTTACCTCCTCCCGTATATGTCTTGCAGATTGACTGGTACAAGGAATTAGAGCTAATACAGAGATCTACTGAACACGATTCTTTCCACACGAATAGAGCATGGATAGGGGTTAATATACTCTACACCACATGCTGTAAGGTGGCATGTGGGTATTACACATCTGATCTCCAGTGCACTGCTCATACAGCCAATTGTGTCACTCAGCAAAACCTTTAGATAGCACATATGCTATGTTATTTATTTGATACTGCAGAGAGTGTGCAAGCGTGCATTAGGTACAGACAGGAGAGGTAAGTCAATCGTATCCTTCTCTAAGGAAGAATCCTTCCTAGCTGATTAGGATTCCAAGAGGAGGAAATTTTACTTCTATATATAGGAATATTGGGTGTCAAAGGAAGATGTGTGTTCTGCCTACAACGTAATTTTAATTACTTAACTCGGAAATTGGTTACATAGGCTAAAACACTATTTACAAATGTCAGATGTACTGTCCTTCATATGTTATGATATGGCATGCCAGTGTTACATCTCTCATGTTTGGTATAGACACTGGTATAGTCTCGGAATGCTGATGTCTTTGCTGCATGGAATCCCATTTAAGTTCATGAAAAATATGTAGAGGCTGCTTGTCATAATACACTAGTGGGCTATAGACCTCTGATCACTGCAGTAGTGTTAGCAATTGGGAACTTAAATGAGAGACAGGCTAATGCCCTATTGAAAGTCCCTGTCCTTGGAGGTAGTATTTGTGGATTGTATAGGAATATAAGATAGGGTATTGCTGGTATGGAATGAAGACATAGAACATAGTCTTGAGTGCCACCTAAGCACTGTTGTAGCAGATAATCACATTCTTTTGTTCCATTTACACTGCGTGTTTACAAATGTTACTTAGAAATGCATAGTTATTACTAACTCAAATTGAGAGAAATTATTATACAGTGCACTATTGACAAGAGGACATACTGTTAATGAAATGGTGAAAATGTGTGTTAATTATCTGATTCCATTTTATACTCCTCCACCTATGTTGAGTGTGGATGTAAAAAAAAATTGTTATTGAAAATGAAAATGAAAATCCATATGCTTCTGCGCATGCAAGCACTTGATACTGATGATGTTTGAACACTAACTGTAATATCTAATTTTGTGCCGTGACTGCTATAAATATAACCTGTTAAAATAATGGCTAAACGACGTGAACACATGCTGTTAAATAGGATCACACTACAATATAAAAAAGAAATGACATCACCCATCTATACCTAATAGAGACATTCTAGGAACATTGTAATACCGGGTGGTTATATGGTTCAAATTGCTCTGAGCACTATGGGACTTAACTTCTGAGGTCATCAGTCCCCTAGAACTCAGAACTACTTAAACCTAACTAACCTAAGGACATCACACACATCCATGCCCCAGGCAGGAGTCGAACCTGCGACCGTAGCGCCTAGAACCACTCGGCCCTCCCGGCCGGCCCGGGTGGTTATAATTAAACTTTCCCTATTTAACACATTATAACACAGAAACTAATTACCGCTCGAGTACCAAACGTGGTAGCATTAATGTCCAGAGTATGGGGTGCATGATTTCCTTGCGTCACAGCGCCACCGTCCGGTTCCAAATATAGCCTCCAGGTGTCATGATCAATCATCGTGATTCATAATCTCACACACTTGTACTTGTTAACGTCTCAACATGAGCTAGGAGAAAAGGAGCAGCGCATTATTGTTGAAGCTCTGTTTTCAAAACAACAGTAATGCTGCAGCTACACTTCGAGAATATCACTGGCTGAAAGGATTACGGAAGGGTCTTCTTTCTCCACCTGCTGTGCGGAGCATGAAGAAGAAGTTCAAATCAACTGGAGAACTGGGCATCGCTCCGGGAAGAGGCTGATGTCCGGTTGCACCGCAGGTGGTTGATGAAATCATTGTTGGTATGGCAGACAACGCTGAGCGCAATTCCCAATCGTCAGTCAGTGGCCGCGATGTGTCGCGACGGTTGAACTCCTATGGTCCACTATACGGAAGGTGCTTCGAAGCATTCTCAAATGGTATCGCTCGTGAAATTCACCTCCTTCTCCGAAACACATTTGGAAACGATCGAATTATGAACCGATCGTTTACAAATGCTTGTCCAGCATGATCGCCTGAACTCACTCCCTGTGATTTCTAATTACCTGAAGGACAGTGTTTACCAGGGGAACATTCACACATGTGCTGACCTGAAGTGCAGCATATCAAGAGAGGTAGCCAGCATAACTACGGACATGCTTCGTTCTGCTGTGCAGAATGCAATCCTGCCTTTTCAGACTCTTCTGGACACTGATGGGCGCCAATTGAGCCCTTTTGTGGCTGTAATGGTAGCGGTATGTAATGGTATGATGTACCGTAGCAGCACATTAAAAGTGCAAAGCAGCACATTTTAATTGATTTTTCTGCATTATGTCTCTTCCCCATGTCCTTGACATTAATGTTACCGAGTTTGGTCCTCGTATGGAAGTTAGTTTCCGTTTTATAACGTGTTAAATAGGAAAGTTTAATTATAACCACCTGGTAGATCACAAAAAACAATTTTCAGTATTAATTAATTGTTTTTGGCCCGCTGAAAACATAATATAATTTTTATCTGGCACTAACCCTCGGCATACGGATAGACGCAGACAATATCGCAGATTTTTGCACTCAAGTTTTCATGTGAAAGTAGCTTATTTAGTTTCATAATCGAAAAAGGTCTTTCACACAAATATGTCGACCGAAATATTGCAGCACTTGTGCAACCTTATTTTGGAGACTTCGAAAATCTACCTGAAAAAGGCAATGTAGACATCCTGGGCAGTTTTAACGTAAAAAGATTTTTAATTTTAAACTGGAATTACCTTGCAAGTCACTCAGTTACATCTGCACATGCACACGAGTGCTTTCAACAATGAATTCTTCAAACCTCGCACTTTCTTTGATACCAGTGAGCTTAGTGAACTAGATCGTCTTTGTCAGAATGTGTCCCTTCTACAACGCGGTTTTCGCTTTAAACCCATTCCCATCAAACCAGATAGACGTTACGTTGCAATGTCTTACTAAGGGCAGTGTGCAGTAAAGTACGCTTAAAACGCGTAGTCTACGATTCATTCCAGAAGTTGTAATTTTCGTTTCTGCACTCCTTTCTCTTTCACAAATTCAACGATAGCGAGTTTTAAATCATTCCGAGCATGCTCCTTGGCTTAACCAATGTACTTTGCATTAGTATATGAAATATCCATACTCTTCGTTCTGTTCCACTCAAAACTGTTGCAACTCGCTGTTATACTGCTGAAACACCAGTTTCTTCGCGTTCTCCCTGCCAGAAAATTTAGCACAACGTGCTTCTTGATATACAGAACAATGAATCCTGTCTGTCGACCGTTGTAATTTTTTGTTCTTTCATTGTCATCTAAAACTTTAATTTTTTATGTTTGGTACTATGATGTCGTTTCGTAGCAAGTAAGCAGCATCCATCGCTTATGCAAACTGAAAATTCCTCTCCCTCCCATCTGTCATTCTCATTCATTTTACACGATTATAACGATAGATCGCTAGGCTGTCTCTTTCTCTGCAAACAGCCACTGGACCTGTGAACGTCCTGCATACCCCGAACAAATATTGATGGGTAAACAGCGCTGGCACCACGATTCTGACGAACTCGGAGTTGTGGCGACCGCAGAATGCCGCACCGCAAAGCTACATGAAATGTCGCGCTGTTCCGAGTACGTCCGAGAAGGACCGAGCAAAGCCGAGTGACAGGGCGGGCCTTGTGTGTGTGTGTGTGTGTGTGTGTGTGTGTGTGTGTGTGTGCGCGCGCGTGTGTGTCTGCTTGTGTTTCTCTGTAAAACACCCTATAGACCAATGTGGGAGAGTAGTCATCATCGTCACTGAGTGGGCGAAACGTCCCTCTCACATGCGTCTTGTAGTAACTGACTGGTCTTCCAATGATTCTGCGAACATAAAGAAGTAGAAAGAGAATGCATCATTACTTCCCAGTAACATACGTCCTGTAATTGTTGAACCTTGGGATTGTGCGAAGACTAACCTTGTTCTAACTCTGTTAACACATCCTGGGGGGGATCCGCTTCAAGTATGTATATTTTTCTTCTAAAACTTCCTCGTTGAGCGTTTGGGTGCTGACAATTTGAAGAGTGGGAGAGTGATAAGGTCAGTGTCATTCCTGACACCGCTGAAAAGTACATTTCTTTTTCCAAAACAAGCAAGCCAAGAATATCGCTCCATTTCCTGGAGTCACTTCGCTTCACTCCTGAGTCTCGTGATAAACTTGCTGAGACATTGCGTCAGGAGGAATACATGTCACCACAGCAGCAGATCCTGATGATGCAGACTATCAGCTTATGATGAAAAAGGGGGTCTTGTCACAAGAATACCTTGATTCAACGAAGAGACTTCACGAAACAGCCAGCCGGTATAGCCGAGCGGTTCTAGGCGCTTCAGTCTGGAACCGCGGGACCGCTACGGTTGGAGGTTCGAATCCTGCCTCGGGCATGGATGTGTGTGAAGTCCTTAGGTTAGTTAGGTTTAAGTAGTTCTAAGTTTTAGGGGACTGATGACCTCAGATATTAAGTCCCATAGTGCTCAGAGCCATTTCACGAAACAACATTGCCTGACATAACCGAATTCTCCAGTAAATCTACAAACACAATCTATGTGGAATATGAGTTTGCAGTGAATGTTTGGCAAGACTTCGACATCCATGATTTATACATGGCCATTGATGTATACTTGCTCTCAGATATTTTCGAGAAATTATGGAGTGAATGCCTGGACACATACTGTCTGGAGCCTGCCTTCTGTTTCACCATACTAGTGGCACATAATGTGAAGAACACATACCAACGTGAAACTGACTGACTACACTTCTTAGAATGTGAGATTCGCATGGGACTTCGCCAGTGCATTCACAGGTATGCCAAAGCGAATAAATAGTTAGTGAACGAGGAGAAGTAAAGGCCATCTGATGATTTAACTTACATCCTTTACTTGGATGTAAACAACCTCTACAGTTACATCATGCAGTAAAGTCTACCATTTGGAGTATTTCAATGTCTCACTGAAGAGAAAATCATCAAATTGAAGGAAAAGATCCATGATGTGACTGTGGTTGCTTGTGAGGAATATGTTCCGGATGTAGAACATGCGTATTCCGCCCATTTGCATGATCAGCACAGTGATGTGCTACTGTGTCTGGAGCGCCTAATCCCATAATATGGTTCCAGCCAGAAACTATTGATAATGCTGGGAAAAAGCAGCGATATTTTCTGCACTATGGAGACCTCCAGCAAAGACTCAGGATGTGGCTGGAATATACACACATTAAAAAAAGTTTTGCATCAACTCGGTTCCGAGAGTTCCGGAACCTGTACAGAAAATTAGAATAGAGACCGACATAAACATCATTCCTGCCCTTTTTGTTGCTCATGAAAACCACACATTGCAAGTTGTACCACCATACAGTGAGACTTTCAGAGGTGGTAGTCCAGATTGCTGTACACGTCGGTATCTCTAATACCCACTAGCACGTCTTCTTTCATGGCATACTGACCACACGTTCATCAAGGTATTGTTAGTCCAGTTTTTCCCACTCCTTAACGGCGATTCGACGTAGATCCCTCAGATTGGTTGGTGAGTCACGTCGTCCATAAACAGCCCTTTTCAACCTATCCCGGATATCTACGATTGGGTTCATATCTGGAGTACATGCTGGCCACTGTAGTCGAGTGATGTCGTTATCCTGAAGGAAGTCATTCACAAGATGTGCACGATGGGGGTGCGAATTGTCGTCCATGAAGACGAATGCCTCGCCAATATGCTGCCGATGTGGTTGCACTGTCGGTCGGAGGACGGCATGCACGTATCGTACAGCCGTTATGGCGCCTTCCATGACCACCAGCGGCGTACGTCGGCCCCACATAATGCCACCCCAAAACAGCAGGGAACCTTCATCTTGCTGAACTCGCTGGACAGTGTGTTTGAGACGTTCAACCTGACCGGGTTGCCTCGAAACACGTCTCCAACGATTGTCTGGATGAAGGCATATGCGACACACATCGGTGAAGAGGACGTGATGCCAATCCTGAGCGATCCATTCGGCATGTTGTTGGGCCCATCTGTACCGCGCTGCATGAAGTCGTGGTTGCAAATATGGACCTCGCCATGGACGTCGGGATTTAAGTTGGGCATCATGCAGCCTATTGCACACAGTTTGAGTCGTAACACGACGTCCGCCACGCGGGGTAGCCGTGCGGTCTACAACGCCTAGCCATAGTTCGCGTGGCTCCCTCTGTAGGAGGTTCGAGTCCTCCCTGGGGCATAGGTGTGTGTGTTGTCCTTAGTGTAGGTTAGTTTAAGTTAGATTCAGTAGTGTGTACGCCTAGGGACCGATCAGCGCAGCAGTTTGGTGCCATAGGAACTTACCACAAATTACCACCACACGACGTCCTGTGGCTGCTCGAAAAGCATTATATAACAAGGTGTCGTTGCTGCCACGGTTCTTCCGAGCCATAATCCGTAGGTAGCGGTCATCGACTGCAGTAGTAGCCCTTGGGCGGCCTAAACGAGGTATGTCATCGACAGCCGGCCGATGGTGGCCGAGCGGTTCTAGACGCTTTAGTCTGGAACCACGCGACCGCTACGGTCGCAGGCTCGAATCCTGCCTCGGGCATGGATGTGTGTGATGTCCTTAGGTTAGTTAGGTTTAAGTAGTTCTAAGTTCTAGGGGACTGGTGACCTGAGATGTTAAGTCCCATACTGCTCAGAGCCATTTGAACCATTTTATGTCATCGACAGTTGCTGTCTCTCTGTATCTCCTCCATTTCCGAACAACATCACTTTGGTTCACTCCGAGACACCTGGACATTTCCCTTGTTGAGAGCCCTTCTTGGCACAAAGTAACAATGCGGGCGCGACCGAACCGCGGTGTTGACCGTCTAGGAATGGTTAAACTGCAGACAATACTTGTCGTGTACCTTCTTTCTGTTAGAATGACTGGAACTGATCGGCTAATAGGTGCTGCTCATGCATGGTTCTTTACATCTTTGGGCAGGTTTAGTGACATCTCTGAACAGTTAAAGGGACTGTGTCTGTGATACAATATCCACAGTCAACGTCTATCTTCAGGAGTTCTGGTAACCTGGGTGATGCAAAACTTTTTTTGATGTGTGTATAAGTGCCACCCATGGTACGTTCTTCAAACAGTGTTGCTGATTGAAGGATGACTTTGCTGTAAACACCGAAGTGAGGACTCTTAGGACATGTGATTGTGAAAAAGATTTTTACTGGTTAATAAACAATTTAATTTTCGGAGAAAGCATGGAGAATGTTAGCGAATACCCCAACATTTATTTAGTTTACCAGTGTATAGATGTTTTGGAGCAAGAAATTACGTCGTTAGATCAGACGTTAAGGGGGTCATCCATCTTCAATAAAGGACTAGTCACAGCCGTTACAGCGCCAACCATGACCACCAGCGGCGTACCTTGGCCCCACATAATGCCACGCAAACCAGCAAGGACCACCTTGCTGCGACAATCATCGGTGAAGAGAACGTGATGCCAATCCTGAGCGGTCTATTCGGTAGTGCAGTTCACGAAGCCTGTCTATATCGGTATATGCGTTATGTAGCTCTCCAAACACCACATGTACCGATTCTACTATGAGTTGGCAAAGCCAAACTTGTCAATCTCAAATTACTTTATATGGGTAGAGATAGAAATATCTACTGGGTGAAATGCCGTGGTCCACACAAAGTAATTAGTCACAACCATGAAGAATTCGACATGTCTGGATATGCATCCGATAATCCTTTTGGAATAACACCAAAAAACAAGAATATTATCAGCCTGATGAAAGAGATGGCGAATGGTTGTTAGTTTTTGGGGCTCGCCGGCCGCGGTGGTCTCGCGGTTCTAGGCGCGCAGTCCGGAACCGTGCGACTGCTACGGTCGCAGGTTCGAATTCTGCCTCGGGCATGGATGTGTGTGATGTCCTTAGGTTAGTTAGGTTTAAGTCGTTCTAAGTTCTAGGGGACTGATGACCACAGCTGTTAAGTCCCATAGTGCTCAGAGCCATTTTTTTGGGGGGCTCAGATCGAAAATGTACGCATACCGCATAGACGCATTTGCAACCCAGAGGCGGTCTAAGGGTGTGCATCGTGCAGCCCCAAAGTCTCTCACGATTGAGGATTACAAGTGGTGCATGCTCCAGGGTGGTGTTGCAGCTTCACGTATTGTGCACCAGGTAATGTTTCAATCACGAGCCTATGAATTACTTAGTGCACTGCAGCTAAAAGGTCCATCATGTCATGACAACAAATGGCTCAACTGTCAGTGTTTATCAGTTGATAAATTGGGGTTTGTAATAAAGTTCAGACCTAGTAAGTCTGAATACTGTGTAGACAGTAATTACCGTTGCAGTTGCACCGTTAATTGTCCGAGATGGATGAGGGAGAAACCAGCTGGTATTATTACTAAGAATTTTTCGGCACGTAGCGAGCTAAGAGGTGTGTAGTAGAGGTGCAGGTGTGCTGTCAACGCAAGACAAGCAGGAGCAGCACGCGCCGCTCTCCCCACGCCAGAATTCGCTTCTGGAGTTTTCCGTGCAGTCTGTTGCTTGGGGTATCGAGCGCCGCGCGCCAGGGGGAGGTGCCCCATCTGCCTCAGGGAACGCGTGTAATGTGATTAATACGCCCGCGGACAAAAAAGGTCACCACGTTATTTACCGTCCGCCTAATCATTACTTAACACACTCCATTCCAGAGTTATTTTACACTTTTGATGCGCAAATTAAAGGACATTCGGTTGGAGGTATGCAGTTCACAGCCTGCCACTTTGTGTTGAAACGCGCGCATCACCTCAGTCTCCCGCATCCCTCTCCCCTCCCCCCCCCCCCCCATTCATATCCTCTCTCTGGCTCACTCCCTGTCTTGTTCTCCCTCTGCCTCTCTTGCAGCTTCCGTTTCGCCCATACATATACCGCATTTCCCTTCTGTTGCACCGTGCCTTCTCAGCTAATGGTATCATTTGTTGTAATTATGGACACCGAAAACAAGCACTTTCCGGAAGGGACGTAATGGAAAGTGTCAACATTAAATATTGAAACGCATTAACTTTGTTGGCACAATAAATGCTGTGCAAAACCGTAACATAAATTGAAAAAAATCTTGATTTATTTCAGTCCATTACTGCGAAAGTGTTGCCGGTGCAGGATATTGTGCACGAACTGATCTCTCGATTATGTTCAATGAATGTTAGATGGGATTCATGTCAGGCGATTTGGTTAGCCAATTCGTTCGCTGGAATTCTCCAGAATGTTCTTCAAGCCAATCGCGAACAATTGTGGCCCGGTGAAACTGTGCATTGACACTCATAAAAATTCCATCGCTCTTTGGCTGCAAATGGTCTCCAAGTAGCCGAACATAACCATTTCCAGTCAATCATCTGTTCAGTTGGACCAGTCTATTTCATGCAAACACAGCCCACACCATTATGGAGCCACCATCAGGATGCACAGTGCCTTGTTGACACTCGAACCCTAACATCAGCTCTTACCAACTGAATCGGGATTCATCGGTCGTCTCGAGTCCAGCCGATATGGTCACGAGCTCAGGAGAGACGCTATAGGCGATGTTGTGCTGTTAGCAAAGGCACTCGCGTCGGTCGTGTACTGCCTTAGCTCATTAACACCAAAATTTCTCCGCACTGTCGTAACGGATACGTTCTTCGTAAGTCCGATGTCGATTTCTGCGGTTATTTCACGTAGTGTTGCTTCTGTATTAAGACTAACAACTCCACGCAAACGCCGCTCCTCTTGGTCGTCAAGTGAAGGCTGTCGCCCACTGTATTGTCCTTGGTGAGAGGTAATGTCTGAAATTACTATTCTCTGCACAGTCTTGAAGCTGTGGATCTCGGAATATTGAGTTCCCTAACGATTTCCGAAATGAAATGTCTCCACCTACCCTTCTGGGTTCAAAGTCTGTTAACTACCGCCATGCGGCCATAATCACGTCGGAAACTATTTCACGTGAGTCATTTGAGTACAAATTACAGCTCCGCCAATGCACTGCCCCTTTTATACCTTGAGTACTTGCGTACGTGATGCTACCGCCATCTTTATATGTGCATATTGCTATCGTATCACTTTTTTCACTTCAGTATACTATATAGGTCTCAGAATGGCTCCTTTAGGTAGCCCTTTAGTTGCGATATCTGGGCCAAAAACTGTGTTACGTTATAGTCATGTATAAAGTGTTCTTTCGGACCGAACTGCTTAGATACAGTGGACAGTATTTCTGGCAGCGATATAATACGAAGTTTTTGAATCGGGAATGTTATCTGCACGTTGCCATACGTTCCAGTTGCATCGAGGCATGCCGCTGTCAGATATCCTTGTACCAATTTAGCATCCTGATGATAACAATATGATCGGAGACGGAGAGCAGGCTAGTATTAGGGAAGGATAGGGTCTGGATCGCGGGGTCCCGGGTTCGATTTTGGGACGGGTTGGAGATTTTCTCCGCCCGGAGACTTGGTGTTTCTGTTGTCCTCATCATTTCATCATAATTCGGGAAAGGTGGCGAGACTGGACAGTGTAAAGATTGGGAATTTGTACGGGCGCTAATAACCACGTATTTGAGCGCCTCATAAACCAAATGTCGTCATCATCAAGAATAGAGTAGGAAATAGCCCTACCGTTTCCAAGGAACCATGCTGGCATTTTGCCTTCGTCGATTTAGGTAAATCGCTGGAATTCTAAAGTTTGATGGCAATACAGGGATTTGAGCCACCACACTCGCGAATACGAGTACAGTATGTTAACCAATACTCTTTCTCGCTTGGTCCGTTACAGAAATAGAAATCCGTATTGAATAAAAGATAATGATGTTTGCTTTTGCGTTTAATTTAGGTATACTTTGCTAGTAACATGAGTAGTAAAAAACTAATATGATCACTTTCATACAGCGTAAGCCCCTTTACTATTTCACAATTATTAAGTGGCCGTCATGTAGCCGTACATATAAACAAATTTTGAATATTAAACCTGTACACAAACTTACTGCACGTCATTAAGATTGAAATTGTTCCAGTAATTTATGGAATTAACTAACTAATTAACCGTGGAATGTCAATACCAGGTGTGATGTCTCTCGTGGGAATGCGAAATGTCCGACGGTTTCCCATACTACACATCGGGCCATTGACCAAAGATTGCGTTAACGCCTCTCATGGTGATGCTACATCCCCATGTTAGTCAGTAATTGATCGCGTTGGTGAATTTAGGGCTTAAGTCCTTCATCCATGAGTGTCCAGTGATTATTCAATCGGATTTAATTCCGGAGAGCAAAGTAGTTACTCTAGACGTCTAATATCCTCAAGGTGCTGGTTGTCGTCCATTGTGTGCTCTGGCATTATCATTCATCAGATGGAACCCTCGGCCATATCAATCACTAAAAACTACGTACAATCATTACAGGAACCCATGACTACGGACCACAGCCGTCACAATAACGTTGGGCAACACATGCAATAGGCGAACGTGTTGCTAACAAGATGCTGCTCAAAACCAGAAAGCTACCGCTCCCATATCGATCCCTTTCTGCAATACTGACTAGACTGTAACTGTCCTAGAGTCTTGCGGGAAGTCCAACTGGCGAAAATCACTTTACTGACTAAACTGCAGGTAATCTTTTAGCAGGGCTCTACCGTATTGTTTCTGGTTCCATTCACGGTGGGCAGAACACCACGTTTACCTACCCGTATAGTATCTTTGTGTGACGGAATGCATCTGGAGGCTTGCCAAGCAAACAGAACAACCTCTCGAAGTCGATAATACACTACGTGGCAGGATATTCGAGTATGTGTCACCCTTACTGCCGACAGGTCTCTGCCCTGATTTGACACACTCAGATGGAAGGGAAGGTAACGTCATGGCACTAGTTTGTGGCATTCAGTTGACCTCGCTCATACTGCTGATGACTTTTCCTTCGTGCCAGATTCTCATCCACCACTATGAAATGACGCTGTACTTCACGTTAATTCCTGCTTTATATCGCCCTGACATTGACCGACTTTTAATCTGTGAATCATCTGCTCAGTGCAGTGTTACGTAAATGTTTTCGTTGTGCCATTCCACTTCCGTACCACGTAAATACAGTTCGCGAAATGCGAAGCACTAAACCTCTGCCTACACGGAATAAGTTGTCTTATACTGGTGTGTCATATAGTCCTATTCACATGTTTCCGTGTTGTCCCACCGCAGTTCAGCTTGTACAACGAAACAATGGTGCAATGTTGTTTTCTTTCGTATAACTCAGAGATACCTTAACCTATGGACACTAATTTACCTTATTAACAAGAACGGTTCTTACTGGGGAAACAGATCAGCAAGAAACATGACATTCATTAACAGTGAAAGCTCAACGTCTTCATTTAATGTCACATTATAACGCCATAAGATTCTTGAGACTGTTCACGGATGATGCTGTTGTAAATTGACACGTCACAACGCAAGAGAATTGTAACGAAATACAGGAACAGCTGCAAAGTATCGACGTTTGGGGCGCAGGCTGGTAGTTGACTCTGAACATGAACAAATACAACAGATTGCGCCCAAATAGGCGGAAATCTTCGCTGTTGTGTAGTTGCACAGTTACAGAACAAACACTGAAAGCAGTTACATGCATTACATATGGGCATATGCGAACCAACGATTTATTTATTTGCTTATTGATTGTTTAACCTGACCGGATTAGGGTCTTAAGGGCCTCTCTTACATCTAACCAGGAACAATACATACCTAAGTTATTAGAAAACCGTTCCAATAATAATAATAATAATAATAATACTGACACTGATAATAATAATAATAATAATAATAATAATAATGAAAGGCACTTAGAATGATACAGATTATATTAGCACATTTTAAGCTCCGTTTCGTATTATGAGAAGCAGAATGGATAAAGGAAAAGGAAAAGATTGAAATAACAGTGACAGTGGCTTTTAGGAAAGAACGGAATATAAATAGAGAACTCTGCCAACAAGACACAGGGAAAAGTTGTGTAGGAGTGAGCCGCACAGAATGTGGGAGAGATGTCTATTGCCATGAAAGATAGACTATTACTTGTTTTTTGAAGTTTGGAAGAAATTCTATTTCTCTGATATTTTAAGGAATTTTGTTCCAAAGCCGGGTTCCTGATACAGAAAAGGATTTAGAGAGCATGACAGTGCTATGTGATGTTACACAGAGAATTTTACTTAATTTGAAATACATATTTGTGCTGTGCTGTTCAAATAGTAGAGTAAGCGTTGGAAACGAATAAGAGGGAGTGCAATGATTGAGAAGACGATAGAGCAAACATAAAGTATGGTTGTCTCTACGCTTGTCGGCACGTTGGCTGTTTGTAGGCTGGTGTGATACGTTCCGAAAGTGGAACGACCACACAGACTAATCACATGAATGTTATATACCCTACTGAGATTCTTTCGAAGTATGCTCAGGAAGTTCAGTTCAGCTACGGAGTAGGTAGCTTACAAAACCCTAATTTAATTGTTATTTGAGTGTTAGCCGTCAGTCTGATACCATTAGTAGAGTGGATCATCCGTATTTCCCTGTCAGTCCTGTGAATAGTAGCACTTTTTTCACATGTTCGTTTAGTGAGCGTCATACCGTCACGGCTATGCTACAAGAGAGGCATTGTGCGTCACGACGTGGTTTACTCCTGAAATTCCGAGAGCGTGCGTTGCTCTAAGATTCGGCCAATATTTTGCTTCCTCGTACATATATCTCGCACGAACACCATGAAGGAAAAATTAGTGGCCGCGCGGTTAGAGGCGCCATGTCACAGATTGCGCGGCCCTTCCCGCCGGAGGTTCGAGTCCTCCCTCGGGCATGGGTGTGTGTGTTGTTAGTTTAAGTAGTGTGTAAGTCTAGGGACCGATAACCTCAGAGTTTGGTCCCTTAGGAATTCACACACATTTGCACATTTTGAAAAATTAGAGAGATTCGCGTTCACGCAGGGGCTTACCAGCAGTTCTCGCGCCCCTTTAGCAACTGGAACAGAAAAGAAGGGAGGCCGCAGTGGTACACAAAGTACGCTCCACCACACCCCATAAGGTGGCTTGTGGACTATAGGTGCAGATGTAGAAATACGTGTAGTTATAGTATTCTAGTTAATAGAGGTAGTGCAATGCTCTTGAGAAGACGAATTGAATATCTTTTGACTACGGGATCGGTCATTTGTCAATGGAATCAGTTAACTATATAGTAGTATTTATCCATAGTGAATTAAGGTGTAACAACGATATAAATCTAGTTGTGGTGAAGGCAGGTCGTATACAGTCATAACAAGAATCCTTAACAAATGTAATTCATCGTCGCAAGAGACTGTTTACAAAATACTTGTCGACAAAATCCTGGTATTGTTGTACGGACTGAGACATTTGCCAGGTTGTAGGTTAACGAAACAATTGCTGATGATACGAAGAAGAGCTACGCAACTCGTCTTTGCTCTCCTGCGCCAGCGGAAGGACGTCACAGAAATACTCAGTGGAATCCACCACAAGAAAACCGTTATGCGTTGGCCAGAGCCTCGCTGTCTAAACTCCAAGTTTCTACATTCTAATATAAGTAGAGAATCATATTACTTCCTCCAACTTAAATCCCAAGGATAAAATTGGAAATTATGGTGCCGCGCGGGATTAGCCGAGCAGTCTAAGGCGCTGGAGTGATGGACTGTGAGGCTGCTCCCGGCGGAGGTTCGAGTTCTCCCTCGGGCATAGGTTTGTGTGTTTCTCATTAGGATAATTTAGGTTAAGTAGTGTGTAAGCTTAGGGACTGATGACCTTAGCAGTTAAGTCCCATACGATTTCACACACATTTGAACATTTTTGAAAATATGGTGTTCACAGAAGATAGTGACGATTGTTGCACCTATAATCCGCGAATGGAAAACGAAAGAGGAAAATTATTCTGGTTTATAACGCACCCTATGTCACTTTTCGCATAGTGTCTGCGGAGTACGGATCTTGATGCAGACGCAGATTATTCGTCTTCTAAATCACAGTTGACAACCTGTTGCCTGTCTACTAGCGGTTGATTGAATGATTCCCTCTATTACATATATTTCTTTCCATCGTGCACTCCATAAAATATCACTGTTCACTCCTGTCATTCGCGGGATTTGTATGCGGCACATTATTGTGAAAATCGAGTTAATTGCCTTTCAAAATCCATTTTCCCTCTAAGATTCTCGAGCGGATTATTTGCGGTTCTCCAAAGTGATTTCGTCTGTGGTGCGGCTAACTGATCAGATAACAGTCACTAATGACGCGAACTATTTTTAAATTTCTCAGTTCCACAGTTTGGAAGCAACGTCTCTTCAGCTCTGGAAAAGTTTACACGTTTTTAGGAATATTTACAAAGACAGTAGACATTCTTTTACTCGTCGATCGAAGCATGTTAGAAGTCTAGAAATTGTTTAAAATAATCCTCCTTTAGAGCGAGTTTAATCTTGTGGGAAAAGGAAATGTGTGTTGGAGCAAAACCTGGCAAATACAGTGGATGTTCGCTCACACAAGCCGACTTTGAAGCTGAAAACTGCCTTACAGACAAGGCTCAGTGTGCGGGGTCCTTGTCACGCAACACATACCAGCTGTTGGCCGCTCCTCTGTGGCAGTTCTTGCCTGGAGCGGCGAATGGAAGCCAACAGATATTGTATTACAACTAATATTACTCGGTGCCATGCTGCCATCAGGAACTAATTGGCCGATGTACTAGAGCTTGATTAGACAGTTTTATCAGCAATTTTTATTGTTTTAGTGCAGGAATTTGATAGCCTAACTATAGACTTTTGAGGAGATGATGGTCTATTTGGCAATTTTTTCTTTGGGCCGGACCAGTAACACCAGGTTTTATCTTCACTTCCAGTTCGTTGCAATGTCACAAATTTGATGAACTCTGTGTGTGAAATTTTGGCACTATATATTTTTTTCTGTGGCCTAGTGATACTGAATACACCATAAATCTGAAGCCAGTTTTCTCTTCTGAAAACTTTTGGTGAGTTTTATTTGGCCGTTTTCTTGGAAAAAGGAACCTCGACATTAAGAAGCTCAGCGATTATTCATTTCTTCTTGGCTATCAAATACCAACTTTCTTCATGTATGCACCCCTCCAGAATAAAACATGGCTTCTGGAGAAACATACTTCTTAAAGGGATTACCTCTCCTCTCAAGAAGTTGGAAAAAGAAGATCACATGTCCACGTCTGTTGCAATGTCTTCTAATTTGCAGCATAATTTCACCGTATCTGTTTGCTTTACAATTCTAAGTTTCACATGTTACAGACGCGAGCCCTTCACTTTCGCGCTGCCGCTTCGAGTCTGTGGCACTAAAACGCTAGATAGTTTTATCTGCAGTTAGAATGTGCACAACTATATTAATGATAGCTGCGTTTGTGACAGCATATTAATCTATTAAAACACGATATAACTAATCACTGCCGGCCGGGTTGGCCGAGCGGTTCTAGGCGCTTCAGTCTGGAACCGAGTGACAGCTACGGTCGCAGGTTCGAATCCTGCCTCGGGCATGGATGTGTGTGATGTCCTTAGGTTAGTTAGGTTTAATTAGTTCTAAGTTCTAGGCGACTGATGACCTGAGAAGTTAAGTCGCGTAGTGCTCAGAGCCATTTGATCCATTTTTGAACTAATCACTAAATTGTATTTTTACTAGCCATCACACATTTCGGTGACTTAGAACCATCTTCCTGTAATAAACTTAAGATTTTAGTTCATCAGCATGGCTCCCATGAATGTGACGCCTTTAGATGCGCTGCAGTACTGTCATGAAACCGTCAAGTAGGTTTGTCGTAGGTAAGGAAAGTGAAAGTTTTCCATGTATTAGAAAAGAGCACCTCGGCTGTGGACGAGACTTTCTAGAAACAATTCTACGATCAATCCAGAAATACTATTCGAGAATGTAACATTATCAGAGAGGGGACATCACATCTGCACTCTACCGGTCCTGTTTATCTTATGTTTTGTTACTCTCAGTAAGGAATCTTCCTCTTCCCGTGTGGCTGGAAATGTTGGCTGTTGTCACAATGTCATATCTACAGTGGTCGTCGTCCAAGTTAGCATTATGGCGAAATGACAGCGCTGGTCGTGCGTCCTCGGCTAGATCACGCAAACAAACTTTTACAAGAAAAATATTGTAGTTCTTTACAATATCACATCATCATCTACACTGACACTCGGAGAAACTTACCTCGAACCTAGCAAAGAGTGTTCCGTGGAATCAATAAGATCCTCTGCTGTTACTGTTGTTACGTTACACGACGAGCGGCAGATCATTTTAGAAAAGCATGTTGTAATTAATGGATGATATAGCTTTGACAAACGACGAATAATATCGGGCGGCATGTATCCGAGTGAAAAGTATTTTCTACAGAACGAAGCAGCTGAGCGGATAGCGTCATCTACACGTTGTGAGTAGCAGAGAAAGTAAAAAAGAAGTCAATTTATAACGGGTATTCACATGGAACAGGAATAAGTAAACTGTTTATTATTCCAAAAGTAATCTCCATTTGTGTGTGTGTATGTGTTTGGTCTTCAGTCCAAAGACTGGTTTGATGCAGCTCTACATGCGACTCTATCCTGTGAAAGCCTCTTCAACTCCAAGTAACTCCTGCAACCTACATCATTCTGAATCTGCTCATTGTCTCCTTTTACGGTTTCTACCCTCCACGTTTCTCTCCAGTACGACATTGGTGATCCCTTGATGCCTCAAGACGTGTCCTACCAACCGATCCCTTCTTCTAGTCAAATTGTTCCACAAATTCCTTTTCTCCCCAATTCTGTTCAGTACCTCCTCATTAGTTACGTGATCTATCCCTCTAATCTTCAGAATTCTTCTGCAGCACCACGTTTAAAAAGCTTCTCTTCTTGTGTAAACTGTCAATCGTCCATGTTTCACATCCATACATGGCTGCACTCCATACAAGTACTTTCAGAAAAGACTTCCTGACACTTAAATCTATACTCTATGTTAACAAATTTCTCTTCTTCAGAAACGCTTTCCTTGCCATCGCCAGTCTACATTTTATATCCTCTGTACATCGACGATCCTCAGTTATTTTGCTGCCCAAGTAGCAAAACTCGTCTCCTACTTTAAGTATCTCATTTTCTAATCTAATTCCCTCAGCATCACCTGATTTAGGTTGGTTGGTTGGTTGGTTTGGGGAAGGAGACCAGACAGCGTGGTCATCGGTCTCATCGGCTTAGGGAAGGATGGGGAAGGAAGTCGGCCGTGCCCTTTCAGAGGAACCATCCCGTCATTTGCCTGGAGTGATTTAGGGAAATCAGGGAAAACCTAAATCAGGATGGCCGGACGCGGGATTGAACCGTCGTCCTCCCGAATGCGAGTCTAGTGTCTAACCACTGCGCCACCTCGCTCGGTTCACCTGATTTAATTCGACTACATTCCATTATCCTAGTTTTGGTTTTGTCGATGTTCATCAAATATCCTTCTTTCAAGACACTGTCCATTCCGTTCAGCTGTTCCTTAAAGGCCTTTGCTGTCTCTGAGAGAGTTACAACGTCATCGGCGAACCTCAAGCTTTTTCTTTCTTCTCCCTGGATTTTTCATTCTTACTCCAAATTTTGTCCTTGGGATCCTTTAATGCTTTTTCAATATACAGACTGAATAACATTGGGGATAGGCTATAACCCCGTCTCATTCCCTTCCCAACCACTGCTTCCCTTTCATGCCCCTCGACTCTTATAACTGCCATCTGGTTTTTGTACACATTGTAAATAGCCTTTTGCTCCCTGTATTTTACCTCTGCCACCTTCAGAATTTGAAAGAGAGTATTCCAGTCAACATTGTCAAAAGCTTTCTCTAATTCTACAAATGCCATAAACGTAGGTTTGCCTTCCCTTAACCTAGCTTCTAAAATAAGTCGTAGAGTTAGTATTGCCTCGCGTGTTCCTTCATTTCTACAGGATCCAAACTGATCTTCCCCAAGGTCGGCTTCTACCAGTTTTTCCGTTCGCCTGTAAAGAATTTGTGTTAGTATTTTGCAACCGTGACTTATTAAACTGATAGTTCGGTAATTTTCACATCTGTCAGCGGCTGCTTTCTTTGGGATTGGAATTATTATATTCTTCGTGAAGTCTGAGATTATTTCGCCGATCTCATACATCTTGCCCACCAGATGGAAGAGGTTGGTCATGGCTGGCTCTCCCAAGGCTATCACTAGTTCTAACGGAATGTTGTCTACTGCTGCCGCCCTGTTTCTACTTAGGTCTTTCAGTGCATAACTGACAATAAATTTGCCCCACTGTGAGACAAGACGGCCAGTGTCTTCAGGGAACTACGGAACTGTGATTGTACCCAGGCGTACACCTGGCCATCCGAAGCAAATTGACAGCACGAATGTCTTTCCTCAGGGCTCCAAAAGTATGTAAACCGCATGGGGAGAGATCGTTACTGCATAGAGGATGTGTAAGAGGCTTGCCAGCGAAATGTCTGCAAAACTAATACTAAACTACGTCCGAACAGGTCTCAGAAGGCCCATCAGTACCAACTGACCGCCGTATCATCGTCAGACGATAGGCGTGTATAGAGGGGCATGTGGTCAACACACCACTCTCCCAGCCGTTGTCAGTTTTCGTGACCAGAGCTGCTACTTCTTAATCAAGTAGCTCCTCAATTGGCCTCACAAGGGTTGGGTGCACCCCTCTTGCCAACAGCACTAGGCGGACCCATACTGTCATCCGTCCAAGTGCTAGCCAAGCCAGACAGCACTTAACTTCGGTGATCTGAAAGTAAACGGTGTTACCACTGCGGCAAGGCCGTCGGCGAAACCTCTGCAGCATAGTCGATAAAACCTTGGCAACATGTGGGCTGGCATTATCCTGGAACGGAGCAATGCCGTCCATCAACCCGCTGTTCGTAGACTTTCTGGAACACGGCGCCACAATTAACGCACAGCGGTACGTAGGCACTTTTGGAAAAATCGAAGCGCGCCATCAAACCCAAACGCCCAGCAATGTTGACGGACAGCATTATTCTGTTGCAAGATTATACCCGCCAATATTTTGCCAAAGTTGTTTCGCCTACGCTGCAGACATTCCGCTGGGAAGCCCTTACACATCCTCCACACAGTCCCGATCTGTCCCCATACGATTTCCATATTTTTGGAGCCGTGAAGAAAGACATTTGCTTCGGACGAAGTGATGCACGTTTGGGTACAATCATGATTCCGTAGACAACCGCAAACATTTTTGCTTGAAGACATCAGCCGTATGTCTCACAGTGGGGTGCATGTTTTAACAGTTACGAAGATTTCTTTGAAATAACAGTTTACTTTTTTCCATCTATCTCTTCATTCGACTGCGCCTTATATGTTACTGTATTAGTCTGGGAGACACTTGAGCGATAGTCCATTTGAATACCGGTTATCAGCGTCTCTAGTGCAGCTACATCGGAGCGTACTTAGTTTGTATCTCTGTGTCTCTAGTTCTCGGAAGTAACAAGAGATTTCTGCCTCTCTGGCTACGAGCGCAGTTTATAATGCAGTAATATCTACATCTACATCCATACTCCGCAAGCCACCTGACGGTGTGTGGCGGGGGGTACTTTGAGTACCTCTATCGGTTCTCCCTTCTATTCCAGTCTTGTATTGTTCGTGGAAAGAAAGATTGTCGGTATGCCTCTGTGTGGGCTCTAATCTCTCTGATTTTATCCTCATGGTCTCTTCGCGAGATATACGTAGGAGGGAGCAATATACTGCTTGACTCCTCGGTGAAGGTATGTTCTCGAAACTTCAACAAAAACCCGTACCGAGCTACTGAGCGTCTCTCCTGCAAAGTCTTCCACTGGAGTTTATCTATAATCTCCGTAACGCTTTCGCAATTACTAAATGATCCTGTAACGGAGCGCGCTGCTCTCCGTTGGATCTTCTCTATCTCTTCTATCAACCCTATCTGGTACGGATCCAACACTAGTGAGCAATATTGTAGCAGTGGGCAAACAAGTGTACTGTAACCTAATTCCTTTGTTTTCGGATTGCATTTCCTTAGTATTCTTCCAATGAATCTCAGTCTGGCATCTGCTTTGCTGACGATTAATTTTATATGGTCATTTCATTTTAGATCATTCCTAATGCCTACCCCCAGATAATTTATGGAATTAACTGCTTCCAGTGGCTGACCAGCTATATTGTAGCTAACTGATAAGGGATCTTTCTTTCTATGCATTCGCAGCACATTACACTTGTCTACATCGAGATTCAATTGCCATTCCCTGCACCATGCATCAATTCGTTGCAGATCCTCCTGCATTTTAGTACAATTTTCCATTGTTACAACCTCTCGATACACCACAGCATCATCCGCAAAAAGCCTCAGTGAACTTCCGATGTCATCCACAAGGTCATTTATGTATATTGTGAATAGCAACGGTCCTACGACACTCCCCTGCGGCACACCTGAAATCACTCTTACTTCGGAAGACTTCTCTCCATTGAGAATGACATGCTGCGTTCTGTTATCCAGGAACTCTTCAAATCAATCACACAATTGGTCTGATAGTCCATATGGCCTTACTTTGTCAACATATTGGAGTAGGTGGTACTTTGTTCATATATTATCCGATCAAAAGTATCCGGACACTCATTCTTAATGCGAAACTAAGCACTAGCTATCACGAAAGAGGACCGATCACTATAAAAGGAGTCGGGGAGTATTGTGTTGCCAGTAGAAAAACATTAGCAGCAGAATGGGCCGACCAGGAGATGTCAGTGACATCGAACATGTAGTAGTCATTGGATGCCTCCTGTGTAATAAATCGTTCATTGACATTTCAACCCTTTTAAAGTTGCGCATGTCGACCGTTCGTGGTGTGATTGTGAAATGGAAACGCGAAGGAGCAACCACAGCTAAACCATGACCAGACCTCATGCACGGACGGACAGGGACCGTCACGTTTAGCGGGAAGTGGTTGTAACAATCACATTAAATCAGCAAAAGGAATCAGTCGTGAGTTCCAAAGTGCTAGCAGCAGACGATGGTCGAGCGGCTTCTCGTATGCTACACATTTTTGTCATCAGTGCTAAGTGACGCTTGAGGTGGTGTATAGAGCTGTCCAGTGGATGATTGGAAACGTGTGATTTGGAGTGATGAATCACGCTATATCGTGCGGCAATCTGATGGAACGGTTTGGGATTGACGAATGGGTGGAGAATGTTGCCTGCTGTCATGTGTAGTGCCAACACTGTAGTATGGAGTAGGTGGTGATACGATGTAGAGTATTTTTGTTCTAGGGTGTGGTCGCTTTATTGCCCTTCAGGATATGCTAAATGCGGAAGGATACGAATACACTTAACACACTTTACAGTATTGTGTACTGCTTGCAGACAGGAACAGCTCTGAGAAGATGATGATTTGTATAAGCATGATAAAGTACCCTGTCGTATAACAGCATCTGTGAAGCAATGATTTGCGCACAATAACATACTTGAAATGGAGTAGTCTGCCCAGAGTCCCAACCAGTCCGGTAGCTGAGTGGTCAGCGTGACGGATTGTCAGTTCTCTGGGCCCGGGTTCGATTTTCGCCTGCGTCAGGGAATTTTCTCCGCCCAGGGCCTGGGTGTTGAGCTGTCCTCATCATCATCCTCTCATCCTCATCGACTGCAGGTCTCCGAAGTGGCGTCAAATTGAAAGGCCGGCACCCGGCGAACGGTCTGCCCGACGGGGGCCACTAACCGTACGATTAAATAAATAAATAAAGTTCCGACCTGAACACAGTGGAACATTTTTGGAAGGATTTAAAACGTCGACATCGCTCTAGACCTCAGCGTCCAACATCATTAACTATCGTTTCTTGAGGAAGAATGGGCTGTCGTTTCTCCACAGACCTCCAGACACCTCTTGAAAGGTCTCCTGCAGAATTCAAGCCATCAGAAAGGCGAAGGGTGGACACACACAATATTAACGTCCACTAATAGGTGTCCAGATACTTTTGATCAGATAGTGCTCATTCTGTATAATGTAGAGATGTAGGTACAGGCAGTTTATCATGTTTGCTCAATGTATGATTTGATAAGTGAAATGTAGTAGGTGCTGTTGACAGACACTCGTTCACGGAGCAATACACAGCAGAAGCGGCGGCGAGGAGAGCATGGCACATGACAGCCTGTATCCGGCAAAGGTGCGGGAGCGCCCCCAGCCTCGAGCTGAAATGGCAACGTCGGGCCAGGCGGAAATTGTCTCGAGCCATGGCGACTCCTTAGCCGCACCCCGCTCCTCCCACGCTACCTCTTCTTTCTGATTACACTTCACGTCAAGGCCTTCATAAGAAGTGCGCCATTCTGTGAGAGGGCTGCCACGACTCATCAGTGAAGTTTAGGGAATATTGCCGTAACTAATTCCTTTCGTTTTCTGATATTTCGTCCGTTAATCGTCCAGTTATCTTTTGAGTCGAAATGCTGACAGTACAGTCTTCTTGCCCGGTTCCTTTAACTGTAGACAGCTCCAGAACGCTTGAGCTGCAGAGGTATACCTTGAATGCACCGCCCCCCCCCCCCCTTCCACATGCACATGGACCTCTTGCTCACAAACCCTGTCCAGAAGTTTAGGCAATATTAGGGATAGTTGAATGCTAAACACGCGAATTCTGTACACTATCGAATTTGCAGTCACCATCACGCTTTCGCAAACCCTTCGTCAGATGAATTTTGATAACTTCTTTGATAAGCAGACCTTATAAGAACAATGTCGATGTCAGTACTGAGATGCTGTCGTGTTCCATAGGGTGCCCCGGCTCACTGACACACTATTAGCGTTCTCTGATTTGTCAAGCTGTAGCAGGCTGGTGTAATGTAAGGGTTTCACTTCATTTTGTAGAATAGTTCGTGTCGTATATCTGACGTGTGACAGTCGACACGCATTCGTGACTGTGGACCATGCCCCGAAGAAGTAGCAGGTCGTTCTTCACGCAACCGTCTTCAGTGCTAGGCGGAAGATTACTTTGACAAAGGTCAGACATATTTTAAAATAAAAACTCGCTACTTAGCAAAAATCGTGACGTTGAAACTGTCTTTAACATGGACTTCTTATGTGTGCGTATGATACGAACGTTGTATTTATAATAGCTGTAAGTTGTAATATCACTGATGTCCAAAATTAAAGCAACAAAAAGCTATTTCCCCGTCTTGTGTCTAATTCACAGTATAACCTTACAAAATATCAACAGATGTCCGTACAATCGTGTTCTTCACGGAAAAGGCGTTCCGGTCAACGGATTGCCACGCCAACGATGACCTATCAAATGGGGTAATGTCTGCCGGATAGCCCCACATCCACAATCTCTGCCGGATAGCCCCACATCCACAATCTCTGTGTATACACTCACAGACGGTGTAGTATGGGGCAAAGAAGACGTCTACCAGACGCTCTGCGGTGGAGGGCCATAAGAACAACGGAAGCAGGACAATCGCAAACTGATGTGGCCCGATGAGTTAACGTGAATTGTTCTGTTGTTTATCGGATGTGGCGACAGTTTATAGACGCCTAAATAGTATCCCGAAGACCAGGGCAGGGCCGACCACATGTGAAATCAAAAAAGAGGACCGTTATTTGTACCTAAGGGCACGACGGCACCGCCTTAGTACTGCACAGCAACTGGCATCTGACCTCGTAGCATCCACTGGACGTGCTGTATCGAGGCAAATGGTGCACGGAAGACTTCTGCAGAGTAGCCTTTACTGTCAGAGACCTACTGTATGTGTACCGCTGGTGCGTCTTCACAGAAGTGAACGTTTAGAATGGAGTCGTCAATACGCCACCTGGACGGTGAACAGTGGGCCAATGTTCTTTTCGCAGATGAGTCCCGATTTGTTCCGCAGAGTGATTCTCGAAGCATTCGCATCTGGAGGGAACGTGGAACACGATTTCGGGACCCAAAAATTGTGTAAAGAGACCAATATCGAGGAGAGTACTTAATGGTGTGAGCAGGGATTATGTTGACAACTCGAACACCTCTTTATGAAACTGTACCGGTGAATCAGCAAGGTTTAACTGTCATGTATCTCTACGAGATCTTGGGACCTCATGTGCGGTTGTTGCGAGCTGGTATTGGCCCAGACCTCGTACTGGTGAACGATAATGCTCGACCTCATAGAGCACGGATGGTTGATGTTCTCTTGGAAACGGAAGATACTGCATGCATGGCGTAGCGTGCTCGCTCTCCCGCTTTGAATCCCGTAGAGCATTTTTGGGACGAACGTGAGAGACAGGTTGCATCACGTCGGCATCCGCCTATCACTCTCCAAGACTTGTGAGCAGCTCTGCAGGAAGAATGGGCGTTATTGCCTCAACATGAGACTGATGACACTACTCACAACATACCCCGTCGTTGTCGATCCTGTATTGCTGCAAGAAGTGGTCACGTCTCGTGCTGAGCGCATTAACCAGTTGCTGGAATGTGTGTGCAAATCCGTTAAGTTGGAAAAAAACGAAGAACATTTTTGTCTACCGTTATGCTCGTTCTAGTTGTTAACATACTGTGTTCTTTACAATGTTTCTACTTTACTGCCACCTTTTTACACTGTTTTGTGGCAAAATAAATGCAACCTTGCAAAATTTCCGTTTGTTGCTTTAATTTTGGACATCATTGTATTATAGAGTTCTGACTTTGCTAAATAATTATTTTTGTTTTTTATCCCAAACCAGTTTCAACGCAGTTGCGTAACTATCAGTGAGTATTCCTTGTTTTCTAATCTGATGCATTGTTCGAGAGTTGTATGTTGTAAGAAATCGGATATGATTTCCTTAAAGTTAATTAAAAAATTTTTTTAACGTATTCTTATTAGAAATTGAGTGTTATAAGGCGTTATGAAGGAAATCTGGCCAGAAAATTAAATTTTAAAATTGGTAATAGAAATTCGAATGATCCGAAAACGAGAAATCTGGAAAATTACAAATTTCTTTGGTTACTGTTTATATTGAAAAAAATGGCTGATTTTTGAAGGTCTGCCAGCTGAAATGTCATATGTAAAATCATTCACGGAATTAATGTTCTACATAGTCCTTTGAACATACCTCGTTTCCGAGGAAAAACTGTTCCATATTCTTATTTAAACTTTAAATTCGGAACTCTGAAATTCAAATTTTCTCATTAAAATAAGCAGAAAAGTTAATTAATTCTAGATGAGACATTTAATATGAATAAATTAGTGTTCAATGACCAGAAAAGGCATCACAGAAACTTTAACTGTTGACGAAATGTGAGAAACTATTTTCCAAAATATAGTTTTAGTGAGTGCATGTTTTTGTCCTACATATGATTCTCTAATAGCACACAGCGATGAACAACTGCGATGAAATATATTTGACGAGTAAAAGAAAAGGAAAAGTAGTAGTGTTATACAATGCCGGATCACTAAGAATACATTTTAGTAGTAACCATGGACACAAGGAATCAGCTATATCCACAAGAATTATGGCAACTCGAAACTAAAATTTTTGTTGGTGGCAATACCGTGACAGCAAACTGCCGCAGTAATTGACTGTATATGATGAGTGCAAAAACCTCAGAACGGTTTATGCAGAGCAATTAAGCATTGTGTCCGGAGACAGGAAGTTAATTATAGCTAACTTAACCCGAGGCTATTGTGTTGTGTGGCGCATTTCCGGGTACAGGGCGGCATCCGCTGCAGCGTCCCTGTCCAGTTCCGCACGCCCCCTCTCACCCGCCCCTCAACTTGCCGGATGATTAATTGAGTTGCAGAGAGTCCTTGCACTATTTTAAGAGCTATTTCGTCCGAATTATGACCTGTTTCTATGGCGTAAAGCGTAGATTCTTAGTACCCTAGACAGGGAGTTAAGTTTGACCCTGATCGAATCATCGCGGAGCAGTGAAGGCCATTAATCTAGTACAGTTGTTCCCAACCTATCTTAGACCACTACCCCTGAGTCCAATCAGATATTAGCTAGTATCCCCGCCCTCTCCCCCCTCCCTCATCTGTTGCCACCGGTCTCCCCCACATTATAACAGTTAATACCAACCTTACCACCTAACTAAACTTTAGTATGAAACACTTTTATTTTGAAAATGATAAAAGATGAATGATATTAGTTTCTATGTGAGTGTGTGTGTGTGTGAGCTTCTTCTCAGAAAAAGCCGGCCGGGGTGGCCGAGCGGTTCTAGGCGCTACGGTCTGGAACCGCGCGACCGCTACGGTCGCAGGTTCGAATCCTGCCTCGGGCATGGGTGTGTGTGATGTCCTTACGTTAATTAGGTTAAAGTAGATCTAAGTTCTAGGGGACTGATGACCTCAGATGTTAAGTCCCATAATGCTCAGAGCCATTTGAACCATTTGCAACCCCATTTAAAATCAAATAAATTCAAATGGGTGCACTATACTTCGTAAATCACTTCATTGCTGCACTCCTTACCTCTGAACTGGCAGAAACTGGACGACTTCACGCTGTTAATGCTTTGTGTCTAACCACTCTAATAATAATAACAATAATAATAAAACTGTGTACAATACTATAGTAGCCCTCATGTAGTTATAGTTGTGCCGTGTTGTCAATTAATTCATTTATCTGTTTCGAGTCGAGTAATGAAGCAATTTCTGGACTAGTGCAGGTACTATCTACAACTTGGAGAAGACATTTTCTTGGGATATTTAGCATTTGTTACGTATATGTCTCACTTTTATCATCAACGATGTACGGGACAAAGCACAACGTATGTGTGTAGTGGGCGGACTATGTAAGGAACCTGTAACTTCCACCGCATTAATGCTAGTAATTGAGAAAAAGTAATTACTGATAACTTATACCGGCCGCTGTGGCCATGCGGTTCTAGGCGCTCCAGTCGAGAGCCGCGCTGCTGCTACGGTCGCAGGTTCGAATCCTGCCTCGGGCATGGGTGTGTGTGATGTCCTTAGGTTAGTTAGGTTTAAGTAGTTCTAAGTTCTAGGGGACTGATGACCTCAGCAGTTGAGTCCCCTAGTGCTCAGAGTCATTTGAACCATTTTTGATAACTTATATAACCATTGTTAAAGTCTTACGAAATTGTGATAATATTAGGTCTACAACTTTGCTTCCGCCGTTTTGCAATAGACGGCAGTAGCGGCAAGTGGGGTTCGGGTGGTTGGTCATAGGTGTAATATAATAAGCTTAGACATCTGTAAACATAATGCCATAAAAAATGGTTCAAATGGCTCTGAGCACTATGGGACTTAACATCTGAGGTCATCAGTCCCCTAAAACTTAGAACTACTTAAACCTAATTAACCTAAGGACATCACACTCATCCATGCCCGAGGCAGGGTTCGAACCTGCGACCGTAGCGGTCGCGCGGTTCCAGACTGAAGCGCCTAGAATCGCTGTGGCACATCGGCCGGCTAATGCCATAAAAATATTAGTCGATTTGTGATTGCATCATAAGGCTATTCTCGATTAAGTACGTCAACTTACGCACCCATTTCTCGCCATTTGCGGGAAGTTTCAATTTTCTGCTTAACATGAAGAAATCTGCGGCTGTGGCTCTTAAAATGCTGGGTAAGACCAATGGTGAGGGAACTATTAGTGGAAGAATATGCAGAGAATGTTTTCAACGCCTTAACAACGGTGATTTTGATGTCGAAGACCGGCATGGTGGGGAAGACAGAACGTTTTCGTAGCTACTGAAACATACTAAGACAGTCTCAGGACATCGTTATCGAAAGCAATTGATGCGTTCGAGCCCAGCAGTGAAACACAAACACAATACAGCGGTAGACACGTAAAGGTGATTTTGCAGCAGATCAGTGCTCGACCCAATGTCCCAATACCCGTCAAAATACACATGGAAACGTTGAAATGAGAAGTCCTACCCCTCCCGCCGTATTCTCCATGCATTGGTCTCTCTGACTATCACCTTTTTCGATCAGTGCCGTACAGTCTGGCTGACCAGCACTTCCGATCATATGAACAAGTGCAAAATTGAACCGATTCATGGATCCCTACAAAAGACGCCCAGTTCTTCCGCCACGGGATTCGTATGCTATTCGGAAGATGGGAGAATGTAGTGGCCAACGATGGGCAATACTATGAATCATAATTTTTTTGTAAGTTTTTCACAATAATGCCCCGAACTTCGAGAAAAAACGGCGAAAGCAAAGTTGTAGACCTAGTAGTAGTGATCTTTTGAAAATAATTTAGTTTAGTGTCTGAAACAGAATCGGATGGTTTAGTTTTTACCTCTCAGAAAATTTCATTTTACCCCTCATGAGGTAATTACCCACAGGTTCGGAACCACTAATCTAGTACATCGCCCAGGCTACATACCGCTTTAAGAGCAAGAGCGACATGCAAATGTTAAAGAAACTCTAGTGGGAGGCAGTACAAGGAATGTGTTGTGCAACGCGCAGATTCTAACGTACAAAATCTCAGTACTAGTCAAGAAATGGAACTTCTTCAGACATACATCTCGCATAGCGACAGAGATAGTAGCACTGGAGAAATACGGTCTGCATAGAGAGCTGCTGCCAACTTTCCTTCCCTCGTACCATTTATGAATGGAATAGAGAAAGAGGTAAATGATTATGGTACACTGTTTACCCACCAGCTCTCAAGAGAAGAATGTGTGGTCATTTAGTTTTCGGCGTATAAATGTTAATGTAGACGTAGAATTCGTTTCCTCGCACACGTTTCTGTGAATGCATAACTGCTTCCAAATCTGTGTTCCAGAAACGCAAATAGTATACCGAAAAAGTGTATTTGTTTTGCAGACAGATGGCGTATCCTACTTTCGTCTACTTAGTTAAAGACTACTTCATGGAGCAGTCAGGTCATCCGGCAAGCATAAGATGCACGATGAGCAAAGATTCATCATATATGACCCTTTAAATGAAATCTGATGAATCCAGAAAGAAAGAACGTTCCATACTAGTGTACCTCTTATAATCAGAGAAGCGATCCCTTAAAAAAAATAGTGTTAGATGGTACACGTAAAAACATATTTTATCCCCTTTAGGATCACAAATAGACAAGTGCGGGTACCTGCAAAATATTTATTACAGTAGGAAGTTAAGTATATGGCCTACTTCTGAGGCCCTTGTAGCTATGAACTATCGTTCCAATCCGTTGTGCAAATAAGGTTGCCGTGGCGTACTAGTTGTCAAATACCTTATGCAAATATGGTTGCTATCTATTTTTCAAAAAATGTAGTGATGATTTTCCGCAGCTCTTGGTTTGAAATAAGAGCGCTGCCTTGCCAAACGTGTGTTCACTTCCAGTCAAAAGTAAAGGTCGTTCGGTCCCATGTTCCAACTGTGACAAAGATGGGTAAACTACGCCCCACGAAACTGAAGGCCGAACAAGACCAGATATTATTGTAAAGTATATCAAGATCTGAGAATAAAATACTAGGTAGGCAGATAATTCCATTTCAGGTTGGTCATTTATGTGATTTTGATGCAACGGCTTTAATGATGAGTAATGGTTCAAATGGCTCTGAGCACCATGGGACTTAACATCTGAGGTCATCAGTCCCCTAGAACTTAGAACTACTTAAACCTAACTAACCTAAGGACATCACACACATCCATGCCCGAGGCAGGATTCGAACCTGTGGCCGTAGCGGTCGCGCGGTTCCAGACTGAAGCGCCTAGAACCGCTCGGCCACTCTGGCCGGCGATGAGTAATGAAGGTCAATTTTTATTCCAATGCTGTTGCTGGGGACATTGCTATTCTTTCGTCGTTATGACTTATTATATATGACGAATTTTTTTAGAGTTTATATGGCGGAAAATCGTAATTAATGGTGACTGCTATTATACATTGGTATGCAGAACTTAAAGACGAAAGTAGCTTTCGCACGATGTGTCATTGCCAAGTAACGTAGCTCGATGAAACTTGGACCACTCATTTCTTTGTGTGGTCCAAGTTTCATCGGGAAATGTTACTTGGCAGTGATATATCATGCGAAAGCTACTTTCGTCTTTGAGTTCTGCATACCACTGAATAATAGTAATCACCATTATTGTTACAGAACAGTACACCGAGCAAGGTGGCGCAGTGGTTAGCACACTGGACTCGCATTCGGGAGGACGACTCATCAAACCCACGTCCGGCCATCCTGATTTATGTTTTCTGTGATTTCCCTAAATGGCTTCAGGCAAATGCTGGTATGGTTCCTTGCAAAGGGCACGACCGAGACCGATGACCTCGCTGTTTTGTCCCCTGCCCCACATCAACCAACCAATCAACAGTCCAGTACAGTACTGAACGTAAATGAAAGAAATACGCTATGGAAAGAACTGAAATGACACTTTTATTCATAGACAATAATTACAATGAAGTCATCGCGATTCATGATGGTCCTTGGGACATTACAAAAGGATGTACATGATTCGTAATACGGAATGTAATCACCACGCCATTACGCCGGCCTGGGTGGCCGAGCGGTTCTAGGCGCTACAGTCCGGAACCGCGGGACCACTACGGTCCCAGGTTCGAATCCTGCCTCGGGCATGGACGTGTATGATGTCCTTAGGTTAGTTAGGTTTAAGTAGTTCTAAGTTCTAGGGGACTGATGACCTCAGATGTTAAGCCCCACAGAGGTCAGAGCCATTTGAACCATGCCATTACACCTAGACCACCAAAATGATAAATAATAGGCAGTGTTGCTGGGTGCATTATGTGTTCTCATCTCTCGCAAAAGGAGGGTACGACCAGCATTGTCGAACACGATCATTTTGTTGGTGTATGTCTTGTGGTGTGGGGAGGCATAATGTTGCATCGGCGTACTAACCTCCAAATCTACGAACACGGTGTACTCACTGGTCAACATTATTGTCACACTGTACACCGTCTCAATGTGCGCCTTTTCAGGGGTGCATTCGGTCCTGACTTCCTTTTCAAGGATGACAATGCGTGACCACATCGAACATTGCAGATGGAGGAGATATTGGAACGAGAGGATATTCGCCGAACGAACTGGCCTGCCCGTTCACCGACTTAAATCCAATCGATCACATGTGATCTGCGTTGGGAAGACGTATTGCAGTACTTCCACATACACCAACGACCATCCAGCGGTTGTAAACTGCGCTGGTAGGGGAATGGAACGCCCTTCTACCTATCAACTTCTAAAGTCATTGTGGTAAAAACAAATTACAAAAATTTTCAAATGTGTGTGAAACCTTATGGGACTGCGAAGGTCATCAGTCCCTAAGCTTACACGTGGTCGTGCGGTAGTGTTATCGCTTCCCACGCCCGGATTCCCGGGTTCGATTCCCGGCGGGGTCAGGGATTTTCTCTGGCTCGTGATGACTGGGTGTTGTGTGATGTCCTTAGGTTAGTTAGGTTTAAGTAGTTTTAAGTTCTAGGGGACTGATGACCTCAGATGTTAAGTCCCATAGTGCTCAGAGCCATTTGAACCATTTTGAACCTAAGCTTACACACTACTTAACCTAAATTATCCTAAGGACAAACACACACACCCATGCCCGAGGCAGGACTCCAACCTCCGCCGGGACCAGCCACACAGTCCATGACTGCAGCGCCCCTGACCGCTCGGCTGATCCCGCGCGGTAACAAATTACATAAAACTGAATAGTGCAAACAGAAACAATAGCAAAAGGAAACCATGGCGGGCAAGAGGACTGAAGGGGAGAAGAATGGGGGTAGAGGGATGGAGGAAAGCGGAGGGATGGAGAAGATGTAGTGGGGGAGGGCAGGCGATGGTACAACATATCTGAAAAACTGTGAACATTAAACCTCTAGAAATGGGAATAACATACGAACCATTAGCATTAACAGGCGAGGAAGTTGCATATCCTATAGTCATATTAGCTCCATACTATTTTTCACTGAAAACTGCCGATTTAATTTATAAAATTTTTAAGAAATCGCAGGCATTTTCTAACAATCTTGCGTAACGTTCCTTCCCTCCCATCTACGACTGGCCTTATCGGATTTATTTCCTTATGAACTTTAATTTGAGCTGTCAGTTTGGGTGCACGAGGGTTCATTACTAAAAGAACCAATGCCTCTCTAGGTGAGAGAATTTCACTATGTTACTTTAGTTTTCCTATTCACTTTTTTTTTTTAATGTCATTCGTGGAATCCATGTCGACACTGTCCGTCCCATTTCCTTGGAAAAAAACTTTAAAGTTTCGACAATAATAGAGTTGTGGTGCAGACGGTTCCCAATGGAATTACACATCAGTTAGCATATTCTGTGTTAAGGGAGCGCGAATATGTTCGCATGCCCAAAATGTTTGGTAAGGAAGGCGACACGAGGGCAGAGGCAGCTTGTTCTCCAATTTCCAGTCAGTCTTTTAAAGAGGAACACACACACACACACACACACACACACACACACACACATATATATATATATATATATATATATATATATATATATTTTATTTTTTTTGCATTTTCCCGCTGGTTCTTATATTCACATGACATTTTCAACCTAAAATACATAATAGTTATTAAAATTAGAGACCGTATAAAGTAAGGAAAAGCTAGACATCTGTACTGTCGAAATCTCCCTGCACAACGACAGTACCGAAAAATTAAGTCTACCAGTGGACTGAAACTTGTCCCGGTTTCTGCAGTAGCCCTCGTTATTTCTACGAGCCAAATTATTCCCACATCTCCCTTGTATTAGAAAATACCACAGACGCTAATCCAAAAATGCGATGAACTAAATACGAAATATTATAGCTCTTCCCGTTAAGGTTGTATTCAGCTAGCTCTACTTGTAAACTGATGTTTCGCAATTCACATTACGCTTTAAAGCAGTCTCTCTTCTGATCGAAGTGAAAATGAGCGTAAGGAGAGCAATGAGACAATCGTTCATTGACTTTGAAGGTAAAATTTTGTCAATCGATCTGAGTAAAAACCCTATGAGGTTCTGGTCTTAGATACGATTAATAAGCGGCTCGAAATCCTCAATTCATTCACTCAGTGACCATACTGGCACCGAAACGGAAAATAACACAGAGAAGGCCAAAAAACTGAAATCGGTCTACCGAAATTGTTTCACCACGGAAAAATATAACACGGAGCCTTCTTTCAGTCATCTTCAGATGAGCAGACGACTACTGAAGAGCCCATGGTCATTCACGTTGTTTATGCCGAATCTCGCGCATGCGAAATATACTGGTGTTTTCGGCGCATACGTCAGATGATGACATATCGTGGCAGAACGTCGACAGGGTCCGGCTGAACACCCAAAAATTATTAGGAAAAGGATCGTTATTGTATACAGTGCATTTAAATATTCTAGTAGAAAGCGCCGAAAGCTCTTTAAGACTGTTCGCAGATAATGCGGTCGCCTAAAAGAAAGTAGGAACGCTAGTAAGACAGTGTCGATTTGCAGAATGACTAGATGAATGGTGCAGTTTCCTGCAGTTGACCCTGAACGTGAGTAAATATAACATATTGCGCATACGTAGGAAAAGATATCCGCTACTGTACGACTACACTATTGATGGCAAACCGTTGGAAACAGTGTCCACCGTAAAATATATAGGAATAAGTACCGAGCGGGACATTATGTGGAGTGACCAAAACAAATAGTAGGAAAAGCAGATACCAAACTGAGATTCGTAGGAAGAATCTTAAGGAAATGCAACTTATCAACGAAGGAAATGGCTTATAAGGCGCTTACTCGGCCAATTCCTGATTGTTGTTCATCAATATGGGATCCTTACCAGGTAGGTCTGACAGAAGAATAGCAAAGATCCAACAAACGTTTGGCGCGTTTCGTCACGGGATCGTTTATTCGGCGCGAGAACGTTAGCGAGATGCTCAACAAACTCCAGTGGCAGACCTCACAAAAGAGGCACAGTGCATCACGGAGAGGTTTACTATTGAAATTTCGAGAGAATAATTTCCTTGAAGGTTCGGAGAACATATTACTTCTTCCTACAAACATCTCGCGAAATGACCACGACGATGAAACTCGAATAATTAGAGCTAATACAGAGGCTTACCGACAGTCTTTCTTCTCACGCACCATTCGCGAGCGGAACATGGTAGGGGGGGGGGGGGGGGGGGTCAGTTAGTGGTACCAGAAGTACCCTCCACCAAATACCGCTGGGTGGCTCGCGGATTTTGATGTAGATGTTCCATAAGCTACATATAGTGCGCTGTCATTTGTTATACATCATCCGTCCAAAACGTTCCGAGACTGATTTTGTTCCTGGCGTATAAGCAACGTCAGCGCAGTACACGGTAACTATAGTGGCAGCTTGAACTGGAAACAATACATGCGAACATGCAGTGTTGAGTAGTGGATGTGCGACCGTTGTTTTCAGGATTGTTGTGACACAAATCGCAATGTAGCAGAATCTCTAAATGAAGTGTTCAAGATATTCTACAGAATGTTCTGAAGAAGAAAAAAGTGTGAGCTAAGTGTGTTCCGCACTCCTGGACTCTCGAACAAAAGCAACGACCCGTGGGCGCCTGCTGCGATTTTACTGAGGTTATCAATACGAACCTTCCTCATATCTACGAGGTGCAGAATGACTCTCCGATGGTTCACGAAGACTTAAGAAGTGCGTATGTGAGACAGGAGTTGACCATCAATCCTAAGGAGAACGTTTGTGACAGTTTCACATGGTTGTATGAACTTTCTGTGCTTTGAACTAAAGTGAGGGGAGACTATGAAGAACACCTGAAGCATTAAAGCCACCATATTAACGAATATCTATATTCTATTAATCTAGTCTCGAAAATTTTTGGTCTGACGAGGTAGCGCCTTTTCGCCTTCTTTCCGCCAGGACGCCTGCAATTTAACTCTATTATAAATTTAAGTAAACAACACAAACTGCAAAGTCTTAAAACTAGTGAAAAGAAGACGATCGAGCATTAGAATGAAGATGATTTAGAGAGCGACTGGGGAAAAAGCAACAGTGTCTAGAATTTAATTATCGTGCTACACGTTACATTCTCATTCCCTCTTTCTCTCGTCCACACACACACACACACACACACACACACACACACACACACAAGTATGAAGCATATTTGCTCACACATTAAAAGTGAAAGGACAAGAGGGGACATGAGACGGGCGGGGCGATGGCGGAAGGGTGAGTAGAGCAATTATCAAATATAAAACCTGGTTGCTGCGGTGGCAGGGGTGGAACGGAGAGGCAGCTCTTTGCAGTTTGTGTCAGAGGGAGGATCCATATTTTAAATGACGTCGACGATGTTGCAAGTATCTAAGCTCTTGCGACCGCACAGAGTTAAGGAATATCACTGTTACTCACAGAGACATACTGTCAACAGCCATTCCCGTTTTGCAGTTGCTCCGACCGTAATTATTCTTACGTAGAAGATAGGGCAGTGTCTATAGCGCGTCCTCATAATTACTACGTCTGCACTGTGTCCGGAAATATCGTTTAGTACGATTGGTACTACATCAGTCTTACAGTTCTTCTCTCCTTAGAGTCCGTGTGGCGCAAGATTTTGAATTGCCCCTGCATTGCTTCTTTCTCCCTCATCCTTACCGTCCAAGCCGCTTCTGAAGAAGGAGCCTGAGGCCCCAAAATTTGCAGGTTATGGAATTTGTTGTCCGATTAATTTTGTGTTCTATTTCTAACGTGAGTTTCAGATACTTCGTAGAGAGAAACGCGATTATTGGGAGAACACCATACACTGCTAGTGTGCAATATCCATGCTGGCGTTGATAGTCGGTTAAGGAGAGTTGTAAACGTCGATGTGATCATAACTATAGATAATTTTGGCAAAGGTGAGTCTAAACAAGAGACAGTTTAGTGTGTATCCGACTGATCTCTCTATATGTCTGTAAACCCGTCGAACAATCCTGCGGTGTTCTATGCCTGTAGTCAGTCTTAATTCTTTGAGCTATCTCACTGATGACGGTGTCTCTTCTCATATCCAATGCTTAAATGGTCACGTGTTGAATTCCACTACCGAAGTTGCTGCCATGGAAGACAGAGACGGATGACACAAATGTCTGTGTCTTCTGGCATTAAGTCATCTGCCAAGCTATAAAAAGTTCTGCCGGTTCTTTTGCGGTACAGTAGCATTCTTTTCAAGGAAGATTAGGGTTTAATGTCCCATCGACGACCGCGACGTGTTTGGCGAGGGAGCACAAGCTCGGAATTTGCCGATGTCCGTTTTCAAAGCAATATTTGTGGCATTTACCCTAACAATTTGACTACCAATGGGACGTATGTGTCCTACGATAGGTGTTTAGAGAACCGACAGGAATTTGTTGCTTGACAAACTGCCTGTTGGTTTCTGTCTCGGGTTCCTCGGCCAACGTTCGTCTGATGACTTTTTCTGACGTTTCGCCAGCACGAGCTGTTGGCATTGTCAAATCTTCACCCTCCATTGCTGGTGGCGGACTGAAACCACCAGCAGTGGAGGATGAAAGTCTGACAATGCTAGCCACTCGTGCTGGAGAAACATCCAAAAATCATCAGAGACAGAATCCAACAAGTAGTTTGTCAACAAGTGTCCACGAAAGCCTTAATAATTTTGAATTTGTTGCTTGTTTTTCTATGTATGTATGTATGTATGTATGAGTGTCCCACCACCAGTAGTTAACAGAATTCTTATAAATACAGATTGCGCCTGTGGGTTGTGCTGTCCTAAAGTTTCATTGGTAACTGTCGTCGACTTATTGTCACACCGAATTAGTTCGCATCTGCAGATAAGCAACCCAGTTTCCAGATTCACAAAGCGGGTTTCCTTCGCGCCTTCCCGGAAACATCGCATCAACGACTTGCACATACGAACTGACGCTTGCCACATCACAAGAAAAGCCCGTATTGAGAACCTGTAGTGTCAGTTACTAACTTGAAAGGATGCTCTGTCCACTGATGTGTGTCTGTTTTCAATATGTCTTGTATTTCTGCTCAGTCGTCTTCTGAAACACTGAGGGTAATTACGAATAATCCTGTATGTTCTATTCCCACCCCAACCCCCATTTGAAAACGAAACGGCCGTAAACGTGCTTTTCATACTGCTACTCCTGATTAAGGCATTAACTGAAATAGCCTTACATTAATGTTGCTACTCACCATATAGCGGAAATGCTGAGTCGCACATAGGCATCAATAAAAAGACTGTCAAAAAAATCTTTCAGCAAAACAGGCCTTCATCAGAATAGATAACACACATACACACACACACACACACACACACACACACACACACACACACTCACGCAAACGCAACTCAAACACATGACCACATGTGTGTGTTGCCTGTTCTGATGAAGGCCTGTTTGGCCGAAAGCTTGGTTTGACAGTCTTTTTGTTGTGTCTTTCTGCGACCCAGAATCTCCGCTATATGGTGAGTAGTAACTTCCCTTTTCATAATATTCTCATTATTCCATCCTGAATTTTCCACCCATCAATGTGTTTGAAATAAAATTGGTAGTCAAGGGGTTACGGGGTTTAGGAAAATGTACGAGTAAATTAGTCTCGTTGCACGGGACCTGAACCGTCGTCCTGCGGAATGCAATTCCAGCGTGCCAATCAAAAGCCACCACAGTCGATCAGGTTCTATGTTACCAAACTGCTAATTCGGTTCATAGTCAAGGCGCGCTGCTCCAGTTGAAGGTTGCCTAGCTAATGATTTCCAGGGCCAACAAAAATTTGATTTACCATCTTTACTATAATTATTTACCGAATTCAGAAATTTTAGATGTTGACATAATCTTCTCATTGACACGGATAATCTAATGTTAAACATATAACAAAATAAGACTAGTATTACAGTTAGAGCCGGCCGGGGTGGCCGAGTGGTTCTAGGCGCTACAGTCTGGAACCGCGCGACCGCTACGGTCGCAGGTTCGAATCCTGCCTCGGGCATGGGTGTGTGTGATGTCCTTAGGTTAGTTTGGTTTAAGTAGTTCTAAGTTCTAGGGGACTTATGATCTCAGAAGTTAAGTCCCATAGTGCTCAGAGCCATTTGAACCATTTTGAACAGTTAGAAACTGTGTGTCTCTTGAAACATCTTAACTCACGGCACACAGAGACCTAGACTATAGGTCTGTTCATCCAGTATTTGACAATGAGAGCTCTTAGTGACTTGCAATAAACTTGTCAGTAATTTCTAACCTTTGCGAAACTTTTTCTCACTGACGCCCCCTGCGAACTGATGAAAGGGAAAAGTTTATCGCTTACTATATTTTCGGTTTTCATGCAGTACAACTGTAGCGTCAGGAATGACGTTTTAATTTATTACTTCTGTACCACAGACTCAATGCGCAAATTATTTTTCAGACAGTGTCCGCATACAACACTGAAAGCACCCGCAAATTTATATCATTGTACGACACATAGTTCAGGAGATATATCATAAACATTCAGTTGCGTGAAAAACTGACTTCTGTTAAAAACGAAGCGCAAATAAGCCACACCATACATGTCCAGTGTTTGATAATGAGAGCACTTATCGACTTCAAAGAAATTTTAAACCTAATTTCAAACCTTTTCTAAGCTTTTTCTCGCTTACATGCTTAAAGTCAAATACTTAACACATTAAAATTCATGTGAAACGTAATTAGAAGTGTGAAGCAGCCGTTTTATACATTGGAGATCGATTCTTTACGGACTCGGAAGTTTACTGGTGGCTGTGTGAAAGTGTAATCTACAGTTGTACCGTAACTTGGTATTGTTTTGTATTTTGTTACATGACTTTTAAGATATTTCAAAACATTTTTATTTTCGACTGTCGGCTGCACGATACTATAGTTGTACATAACAATCAAACGACACGGTTCCGTTCAGTTTGTCAGTGCTGAGCGTTTCCGCTGTCGGCAGTTGTCCCCCGAAACGATTGTTAGGGACAGTCGATAGAGGGCGCGCTTTAGCTTTGCCGCTAAGTTATTTTGTGTCCCAGGAAATACACAGTGGTCCACAATATTTAGACTCGGATAGGATCAACAAACAACGGGCTGCACGTTGCGCGGAGCTCAGAGGCGAGGGCGGTGAGAGGATATCGATTGCAAGACGCCGCCTGCTTGCCGGCTTCCGGCACTTCCGCCACCTATGCTCTCCATTTGTTCTGAACTCCAAACACTGACCGCTTACTCCAACAAAGACTTAGTTACTCTTCTCTGGTCCTGCTTGGAAATGTAGCCATCCGCCCCACACTTTTTTTTCTGGCACAAATACTCAGACGAAGAAATTGTTGCAATGTTGTACAAGACTTGTGCTCTCGATGGTGAAATAAAAAAATAAGTAACGGAGTAAATTTAAGCAGATATGCTCGCTGAAGAAGATCGCAAGACAATTTCTGCTTTCGATAATGTTATAATACTAGTCCCATACTCAGGAAACGAGCGCCGGAAGAGCAGATGCAGGAATCCTGCACCGCCGCTCATGGCACGGTGCTGGTGAACAGGGTTTGCCGTTTCCTTGAAAAATGGTTCAAATGGCTCTGGGCACTATGGGACTTAACTTCTGAGGTCATCAGTCCCCTAGAACTTAGAACTACTTAAACCTAACTAACCTAAGGACATCACATACATCCATGCCCGAGGCAGGATTCGAATCTGCGACCGTAGCGGTCGCTCGGTTCCAGACTGTAGCTCCTAGAACCGCTCGGCCACCCCGGCCGGCCCGTTGACTTCCTCCGACCTATTATGGCGTGTCGTTTGTATATCCCTGTTGTATGGATGACTGTGATGAGTGTTTGTACAGTGTAGTGTTGGGTCTGTCTTATTTTGGATGAAGGGAATGGAGGGGGTAAAACCTGGTGCCGGCACATTAGCGCACTCCTCTCGAAAAGCTCCACGGGGGCCACCGAGTGTAACGTCCCCATCCGCCTAGCGGATCTCCATCAACAGCGTCACATGCTCTCACTTTATGAGACACTGCAAATGAGTTTGGAATTTTATTCAGGACAATGGCACAAAGACTGGTGATCAGAACCTTTACCCCACCTTCTCTCCTCCCCATGCAGGTCAAATACTGGCAGTGAAAATTTCACCCTCCTCCAGTATTCGAACCCGCTTACCTCTGAGTCGATGATCACTGCACAGGCATGTGATAGCGGCCTCGGCTACGGAGGCAGGCTTATTGATAAATTACGCATGCAAAAATTATGGATAAAGAAATAAGTGAGATCGAAATTAATAATTAAGGACGATCGTCACAGGAAAGGACAATAGGCGTGATAACTTTCACTGTATCGGATTTTCCGTATAACTGACACCTCTTCTACAGCCTGCTGGAATAATGGGGGGTGATTAAAAAAAAAACGCACAAGTAGTTCCAGTCTTTCAGGAAGGTCACAGGATACACCTGTAGGACTACGAAGTTAACTCACTGGCGTTTTTTTTTTTTTTGCAGAGTTGTGGATCATATTTTGTTCTCGCGTATGATCAAGTTTTACGAGACTGTACTACACCTCTGTAGGAATCAAAATGGATACTACAAGCTGATGCATGAAACTCAGTTTGCTTTGTTCATTCACGACAACGGGAAGGCTACAGATAGGGAAGTACAGGGTGATGCCGTGTTTCTGTACTTCTGGAAAGCCTTCAATACCATCCTCATACCGCGCGACCGCTACAGTCGCAGGTTCAAATCCTGCCTCGGGCATGGATGTGTGTGACGTCCTTAGGTTAGTTAGGTTTAAGTAGTTCTAACTTCTAGGGGACTGATGACCTCAGATGTTAAGTCCCATAGTGTTCAGAGCCATTTGAACCATTGTTTGATTCGCCATTCGCCTCTGCTCCGCTTATGTACTTTTCTTATCGCGTCTTTTACCCCAACGCCACCAGGCGAATTTAGTCTCTCGGTGGGCAATGGTCATAATGTTTTTGGCTCATCCTGTATGTGCTGATGGAATACTGCAATGTCTATACGACTAGAACGAAGACTCTCTCTCTCTCTCTCTCTCTCTCTCTCTCTCTCTCTCTCTCTCTCTTCCCCCCCCCCCCCCCTTCTCTCTCCCCCTCTCTCTCTGCGGGAACAGGCCTTGGCTCGGCAGGCTCAACGGAACCAAACGACCGCCATGTCATCCTCAACTGTTAGGAGCCACTGGATGCTGATATGGAGGGGCATGTGGTCAGCACACCGCTCTCCCGGCTGTTGGCAGTTTTCGTAACCGGAGCCGCTACTTCTCAGCCAGATAGCTCCTCAGCTGGCCTCACAAGGTCCTGACTGCACTCCTGTTGCCAACAGTGCTCGGCAGACACAGATGGTGACACATCCAAGTGCTAGTCAAGCCCGACAGCGCTTAACTTCGGTGATATGACGGGAACCGATGTTACCACTGCGGCAAGGCCGTTGGCAGAACGAAGACTACGAGCAAAAAGTAACTTTTGACGTCTTTCGTAATCGCGAAGACATCTCCATAAATGAAAGTAGTGTCTGTAGTATCTCGTGGAAGTACTGCTAGTCCGTTACTGTTCATGATACATGCAAATTTTACGGCAGACAACGTTTTCAGCTCTCTGGGAGTGTTCGCAAACGTTGCTGATACGTATAGAGATGTAATATTATTAGAAAATTGAAACTGCCTGGCAGATTAAAACTGTGTGACGGATCGACACACGAACTTGGGACCTTTGCCTTTCGCGGACGAGTGCTCTTCCGACTGAGATACCCAGCCACGACTCCCGACCGGACCCAACGGGACCTGAGTCGTGCTTGGTTAACTCAGTCGGTAGAGTACTTGCCAGAGAAAGGCAAAGGTCCGGAGTTAGAGTCTCTGTTCGCTACACAGTTTTACTCTGCCAGGAAGCTTCATATCGGGGCAAACTCCGTTGCAGAGTAAAAAGTTCATTAATTAAAAAAAATTTAAGAAATTTAGAAAACCTACGAGAAAAAATGAAGCGTGGCATTGTCGAAATAACAGTTTTTTAGTTTAGTGTTTCTTGTGCAAGGCGCCATCCACAGTAAATAAAATCAACACAAAAAACCGTTGGAATCTTTTTACACCGTTCTAAAATTTCAATGTCACATTCGTTTTGGTCAGCATTGTCAAAAGTGTGGTACCCATCGTGCACAATTTCTCGCCTAATGTCATTTAAGTAAACTCAAAATACCATAATCAGAAGAGCTGGACCTGGAATCTAAGCCGGCGAGGGTGGTCGAGCGGTTCTAGGCACTACAGTCTGGAACCGCGCGACCGCTTCGGTCGCAGGTTCGAATCCTGCCTCGGGCATGGATGTGTGTGATGTCCTTAGGTTAGTTAGGTTTAAGTAGTTCTAAGTTCTAGGGGACTGATGACCTCAGAAGTTACGTCCCATAGTGCTCAGAGCCATTTGAACCATTTTTTTAGGGACCTAAACTTCTCTTCTCCTAAAAACATGTTCAGTGTTGCAAGAAATGCACCACTTCCCTCAGAGAAAACGATTATTGTTAATGACCATAATGGAAAGAAACAGATTAACGTCTTACCGATTTCCACCACTAACGAAGTAGGGAGGCATGAGAACATGCGGTATTGATGTCTGGGGTACTGCGCCCCTCTCTGGACGCTGGCCAGCACACTGCAGACGGTTGTGAAGGGCGCCGTACGGCGAGGACGGCTTTGTCCTGTAGACAGGCGTTGAGTATTTCAGTGATCGTGCGCCGCCTTCAGTCTCACTCGCCGTCTATCCGGCCAGAACGTACTACTCACACCAAATCCCACTTACAATTAATTTGATACGCACAGTCGAGTCACATTTTATAACCGCCTTTTACATATGACGCGCTATTCATTAACATGCAAAATGCCTTACCGTGGGAGAGCACAAATAACGCGTTGCGATAGGACACTTGTACACATACCTCTCATAGCTACGAGGGAAAGGTGAAAAGTGCTCGCTTTAGATATGAAAACTGTTTCGACGTAATTCCCTTTTTGAGCAATGTGTTTTATCCCACATTATTCAAATGTGTAGATTACACAGACGAACTGCGATTCTGGAAGACAAATGGTTCAAATGGCTCTGAGCACTATGGGACTTAACTTCTGTGCTCATCAGTCCCCTAGAACTTAGAACTACTTAAACCTAACTAACCTAAGGACATCACACACATCCATGCCCGAGGCAGGATTCGAATCTGCGACCGTAGCGGTCGCGCGGTTCCAGACTGTAGCGCCTAGAACCGCTCGGCCACCCCGGCCGGCTCTGGAAGACAGGCATATTACTCATCTATGTGTCCATAGCCACTTAGTGGACCCAAAACGATCTACACAAATTACTACACATGTCGATAATAAGTGGCTATCAGAGAGCGCCAATCTAGAGACTGTGAGCTTCCAGTTACTCCGGTTACATTTGTAAACTCAGGAAACATTGTATTACTCTGATGAAGCATTTTTATTTTTTACATTCAGGCCCTTTCTCATGTATTTTTTTAATAGTGTAGGACTCTTACGTTGAATCCGACAATTATTGTTTTATCCTTCGCAAGGTAATCAGTCTAAATAAACCCTTATGCATCTTAAAAAAAAAAGCAAAAACCTTGCCAGTAGATGAAAGCGTAATCAATGGAAATAATCCCTTTACCTTGCCAAACCTTGGCAACTGATAAAACGACTTTACCGTTTTCGAAGCCGGCCATCCGTCTTCCATCATGAACTATGGCAAGAAAACAGTTCGTATATTTCCCGATAATGTTCGGTTTTCAGGCAGCTTACTTTAGCTTACTGTTTTTCATTTTTGCCGTAGTAAGTCACAAGAAAAAGTTAACAGCAAAAGTAGACGCAGTTAGTTAATCGCACAGAGAACTCTATTAAAGCAGTCGTCGACAAGAATGCTCATCATGTTTGACGTTCCGTTCCTTTAATTTGGCGTTGAGAGTGAGGCATTTAACGTAGATGTGGAGCTATTTGAAATTGGTGCTCTGTCAAGAGCAAATCGGCCTTAACACTTCGTTACTGATAATGCTTAGAAACTAAGGGTATGTCTGTATTGACTTCCACTTCCTCCTTCTCCTCTTTCCTCTTCCTCCTCCTCTTCTTCTTCTTTTTCTTTTCCTTTTGATCGTCTAAGGAGCACGTTAATTCCCGTCAGCTTCGTTTCTTCTGGTCTTTCTCCTCGTCCAATAGCCCTTCATTCTCATACTTTTCATCCTTCTTCGCTATTCTGTCCACGATGAGTTTGTTAAGGGTCTAGCTCCGTTCTCGAAACCTGTGAAATCCTGAACTTTTTATTTAAAAAAGCCTGTTGTATATCTCCAGTTCCTGTACGTTTATCCCGCCCTGAGCGGCAGCGTGGTTTGAGGCGCGATGTCGCGGATTGAGAGACCTCTCCCGCTGGAGGTTCGGTGTGTGTGTTGTTATTAGCATACATTAATTTAAGTAGTGTGTAAATCTAGGGACCGATGACCTCAGCAGTAGGAATTAACACATATTTGAACATTTTGTATGCTTATTTCTGCCACGTCCCTTTGTATCTCTTGGGTTCTCTTGTTCGCCAGAAACTTTGTTGTTTACTGTTTTAATCTCCCGTGGTCCACTCTAAGGATATGTTCGGAGAACACGCTTCTTCTTTTCGTGATGATATCTGAGATTATCTTGGTATACAGCCCTTGGTTCGCTCGTTTTCTAAACTGAGTATCTTCTGTTCTTCGAGGTACCAGTATGCTACTAAAAATCTTTCGTTCCACCAATTATAGTGTCTTAAGTACTCCTGTTCTCACTAGGTTTAGAGTTTCTGCTGCGTATAAGACTTCAAGTCGGATCACTGTCTGAGTGTCTCAATTTTACATTGATCTAAATATTCTTCTTATTGTAGATGTTGATAGTTTTTGTGCTAAATTCATTTTGCTTATTCGTGTTCCCTTTGACCTATTCTGTCAGCGCAATTTCTATTCATCCTCCCAGGTATTTAAATTTCTCCATCTTCTGAATTTTCCCTCATATTGTTGGTAAATGGTTTAATTTTCTAAACGAAATGTTCTTGACCCAGAACTATTTCCGCTGCCAAACTATTTTCCAACTTTAACAGCTCATTCCCACAAATGTGGCTGGGTTTAATGCTTCCTGTCAATCAAAATTATGGTTACGCTGACAATAAGCGCCAAGTAAATTAGATACATTTTAAAAAGCATTACACAACTGCTGTCATCGGATTCATGTTTTGACTCTAAAACAAGGCTAATACTAAATTTTGCATTGTGTGGCTAAAAACTTTCATTTTCACGTGTCTTGTTTCTTCATAGTTTAAATGAGTTTTTATATGCTTAACAGTTGGAAATTCTCCTGCTTCCTTTACTTAAGCTCGTCGACAGTTATATGTTTCAGATGATGACTGGATAGACAGTGATTCACGCGCCACATGATCATCTTACTCTACACTATCTCACTTTTGGAGCCTACAGTGTTTTTAACGTGTATTATTCCTATGAAAAGCGTTGATACTCTATGAGCTCGAAATGCTTTATGCGAAGGATGATGATCGCGGTGCGCCTTGAATGCGAGTCAGTGTAAGACAGTGTGACACGACGCGAAGATTTAATTGAAATAGGTGTGTGTATTTCGACTGTTACTTTAAAATTATAGACATAGTAAGTGTCGAATTCACATGTTTGAAACATATCAAGTGGTATTATCAATAAATAGTAAGATTTTACGTCGTATATGGTGCAATTAACTTCACTGACAACCTATATCCAAAATGTGGCATAACGCCCGAACGGACGATAGTGAGGTGCAAAGTCTTCTGTTATACTAATGTCACTGAGATAAAAATGCAAGATTAAATTGTAAAAAATACACTAGTAAATTTTTTTGGATTATTCACTAAGCCAATGATATATCTGTCTAGAGCTATTTACTCTTGCAGTACACGGAGTTTATGCTGTGAATGTGAAAACTATTTAAGCACCCACATGTTTCTGCTTTGAAACTTGTTCAGGGGTACCAACAAGAATTTGACTCATGATTCAATACCTACTTACTAACAATTTGGAAATTCGTGGTAAGGACTTATGGGACCAAACTGCTGAGGTCATCGGTCCCTAAGCCTACACACTACTTAATCTAACATAAACTAACTTACGCTATGGACAACACACACACATCCATGGCCGAGGGAGAACTCGAACCTCCGACGGGGGGAGCCGCACGGACCATGTCATGGCGCGCTAGACCGCGCGGCTACCCCGTGCGGCAATTTACTAACAATTCCATTTGGTAATAAATATAGAATTTAAATAAAAGTAAAAAAGAGAGTTACTGATAACGACATTTTAACCAGAGATTTATCCCTTACCAGTCTTTCATCCTACACACACAGTTATCGGCGTCTAAACGAGTTCTCACGAAATATTTTCTTCTTTAGAATTTTGTCGTACTCCTTTAGGAAATTGATGTCTTGACACTGACTTTCAAATGCTGTAAGTATGAAGAAAATCAAGGGCGCCGGTCCATAAGGTCATCTTCTTAGATGGCAACTCTTAATTTACACTCAGGGCCGTAAAATCTATACAAACTGCTGTCTCATAAAAATATAAAACATACAGAGTGTATAACAAATCCGAAAATAAGTAAACTACAACACCGACTTTCACAAGTCTTGAAAACGATGTTCCAACACCGGAAAAGCATTACGGACGTACGAATCGAGAGATTCCAACGCACGAAACATCGCGTCGCAGGTGCTTAGCCAATCACGTGCGGTCTCACGTGTGGTTTCTCTCTCTCTCTCTCTCTCTCTCTCTCTCTTTCTCCGTACATAGGGTATCTTACCATCACCAGACGGAATACCGACTGGTGGCGGCCACGTGATGCTGTAACGAATGTGTATAGGCGGAAAACGGATCAGAGACGAACGGGGAATCTAAGGTGACGATACGGGCCACAAATGGGGAAATCCACTGACGTAAGCGGCTTCCACAAGAAGCAGATCGTTAAGGCGGAGAATATCACTGTATTCAGAATGAAATTTTCACTCTGGAATGGAGTGTGCGCTGATAAGAAACTTCCTGGCAGATTAAAAACGGTGTGCCGGACCGAGACTCGAACTCGGGAACTTTGTGTGCCGCGGGCAAGTGCTGTACCGACTGAGCTACCCAAGAACGAATCAGGACACTTCGTCGCAGCTTTACTCCGCCAATACCTCTTCTCCTACTGTCATTACTATCGCTGTATATTTCATACATTGCTAATGAGAGCAATTACAAAACCAGAACATTAGAAAACACGATCTTCTGACTGGCTTTGTGTGCCCCACCACGAATTCCTTTCGTTTGGCTACAACCTCTTCATCTTAGACTAGCACTTGCAACCTACGTCCTCAGTTATTTGCTGGATGCATTCCAATCTCTGTCTTCCTTTGCAGTTTTTACCCTGAACAGCTCCTTAGAGCACCAAGGAAGATGTTACATAATATATTAACGGATGTCCGACCATCCTGTGCCTTCTTCTAGTCAATGTTTTTCATATATTCCTTTCCTCGCCAATTCTGCGGAGAACCTTCTCATTCCTTACCTTACCAGTCCACCTAATTTTCAACACTCTTTCGTAGCACCGCATCTCAAACACTTCGATCCCTCTCTTTTCCGGTTTTCCCACAGTTCATGTTTTACAACCGTACAATGTTGAGCTCCAAACGCACATTCTCAGAAATTCCTTTCTCGAATTAAGGTCTGTGTCTGATACTTGCAGACTTCTCTTGGCCAGGAATGCCCTTTCTGCCAGTGCTAGTTTGCTACTGTACCGATTTCAAACCCTTCTGTGAGTTACCAAAAGAAATTAGGACATAAATAAGAACTTTTACAAAATATGTATTATCTGTTTATTGTCTATAAACATACATTTCTAATAAACATGAAACATATTTTAATTGAAGTGTATTTATAATGAATTACAAATGAAAGAATAGATTTTTTTTGTCAGACTTATTAACTTGAGAAGGATAACAGTCTTTTTTTTCATCAACACGTTCTTCAATGTTGGGAGAGTAGGCAGTAGCTGCTATTCGAATACACTTGTCCCAGTGTTCATCAGTCATATTTCCTTACATGTTTTTTTTTTTTTTCTTTTATAAACTTCTTACTGGGAAAAGAAACCTTACTCAGATATAGCGAGCTGAACATTACTTTCATTTTGAGAAATACCTGGACCAAAATTGGGTATTTTTCTTTAGGAACAAGAGACCAAATATTTTCACACCTTGAAGGAAGCCATTTAAAAAAATCGTTTTGAAAATCAGGCAGTTCCAACTCCACTGCAGTATTGCCTTCTTGCAAAACAAAATACTCCGTGACACAAGTAGTGAACACTTCAACATTAGCCTCTATAAACGGCGATTTCACAAACTATGTAGCGATTGAAATGCTTTAGAAATCTTGGAACATTTTCTTGAACTGACTTCTCAAATCCAAAGGAACTTCAACATACTGTTTGCTGGCATACGGCCCGATAACCTGAAGTGATGCTCTGGGATACCATTGCTTTTCATAGCAGTACCCCTTTGCTTGTCATCTGCGGCAGCCTTACAGCATAGCGCTACGTCGACGATATTCAGCGCCCAGTTTTGTTGCCCTTCATGGCAAGCCATCATGGGCTTACATTTCAGCAAGATAATGCCCGCCCGCACACGAAGAAAGTTTCTACTGCTTGTCTTCGTACTGGTCAAATCTTATCTTGGCCAGCATTTTTGCTGGTTCTGTCTGCACGGTTTCCGAGTAATCATTACGCCTTTTGAGTCACAGTAAAGCATATCACACAACGACATATAGTCGAATCTCGTAAGTACTCGGTTTCTGTGGCCGTCATCACCACGACTAGAGCTAAACGCCAACAAAATCCATCACGGAACCACTTCATGCCAACGTAATAATCAACAGCTCTGTTATTAACACTGGGAGGTAGCTGTTGCGTAGTCTTACCAACCACGAAGACTTGTCTTGCCAACTGTATCTAAGGCATTAATTGCAAAGTGAGGTACATACAAGCAACATTTTGAATGATTGTGGCAATTAATGTAGCCTAATCTGGTGAAATAAGTCCCAGACGAATGGTGATGTGGGTCGGTCGAGTACATGGCTTACGGTTAGCTGAAACAGCTGTCTAGGTCGATCCTTTGGAAATGAAGAATGAATGTCTTCACGAATGAATGAATCGACTCAGTTCATTCCATCTGAAATTTCTTTAAATGTTACTAAGGTCTGCCGAAACATACAACAAATTTTTCACGCAAAACACTATCACTAGAAAGGAATTCCTCCCGCCGGAGGTTGGAGACCTCCTTTGGGCGAGGGTGTTTGTGTTGTTCTTAGTATAAGTTAGTATAAGTAGTGTGTAAGTCTAGGGACCGATGACTTCAGCAGTTTGGTCCCTTAGGAATTCACAGACATTTGAACATTTGAACAGAAATGAATTGATTACTTGTGTTTACGTGAGATCTTCTACAAGCTCTCAGCCTGACATACAGAATGTGCACAGAATATTATGATATTGGAGTGATACGAATCTCCATATGCCACACTGTGGAGTTTCAGAGACGGACGTTTACATGTTTGTTTCTAGAGATTGTTTAAACAAGTGTGTGCGAATTATCTTCAAAAATTGAATTACGAGATGTAATGAAGTCCTTCTTTTTAAGGGTTTTGACCACAAGGAATCAAAAAAAAAAAAATTTCATTAGACACAAAATGATTCTTCAGCTTCGCTTTCGACTGTTAACAGATCATTTGTTGAATTTATTAGTATTCGTACGTCCACGAACGTGATGAGCACTCAAGAAGTACAAACAGCTAAACATACGATACTATTCTGTCAATAATTAACGATGCCCCACTCCATTACTTTTGGTAACGGAGGTCACGGCAATGTATAGTCCACCATATTCTGCATGCGGTTTGTGGTACAAGGAAGCTTTCCACTCGAGAGGCGGAGCATCAGTTAGCAGCAAACCAAAAACGCATTTGAACGAACATTGCCCAAGGGAGTGACTGCTTGTACATGCACACGACTACTCTGCAATTCACACTAAGTAACTGGCAGAGGATTCAGCGAACCATTTTCATACTATTTCTCTGCCGTTTCACTCTCTCTTAACAGAGCTTGCTGTATAAACGAACACTTAAATCTTCCCGCGCGAGCTCTGATTTCTCTTCTTTTATTGCAATGGTCACTTCTCCCTATTTAGGCGAGTGTCAACAAAATATCTTCGTATTTGGGGAAGAACGTTGGAGATTAAAATTTCGTGAAAATATCCCGCTGCAGCGAAAAGCACCTTTTTTTTTAATGATTCCCATCCCAACTCCTTATCACATCGGTGACACTCTCCCCTCTATTTCGTGATAATAAAAAACGAGTTGCCCTCCTTTGAACTGTTTCGATGTCGTCTGTCAGTCCTATCCGGTAAGGATCTCATACTGCACAGCAATTCTCTACCAGAGGACGGACAAGCGTAGTGTAGGCAGTGTCTTTAGTAGCGTGAATCCCTTTAGTTTCACGACATAAGATGGGACACTGATTCATGACTACATACATGAAACAAAAGGTAGGAAAAAAGAGTATTACAAAAATGGATGATGGTTATCAAAGGCAGCGAAAACAGTTCCATTTCAAAGGAAAATAATGGCAAGCTGCACACAGACCACCCTCACAACGGCCCAGCCATTAGCAGGAAGCGGTTCAATACTGGACAAACGGAAGCTTGCTTTTAGAGCTAGTCGTGCACACCTTGCAAAGAAGAGAGCTATCTTCCGTCACAATAATACGCCCTTCTACAAGTCTCGGATTTTATGACCTTCCTTACGAATTACTCCAGCGATTTCTTTTTGTTTCCCAATTGAATTTTTTGTGTGGTTTAAGATTCATATCAAATGAGGAGGTTTAAACAGTGGTACGCGCTTATTTTCTACAGTCGTTGAAATCTTGTTTGTTGAGGATGTTACAGAGCTGTAAAATTTATTTAATCACTTATTTATTTGCCAGTATATCTAAGGTTTGCAGTCTAGTGGCTATGGGAATTAACACCAACTGCAACAGAAAAAATGAAAATTTTCTACAATTTCAGAATATTGCCTCTGTTGTTACAGAAACTGCAACATAATATGCTTCTGATCTGTTTCAAGAAAGGCATAATAAATTGTTTATACGGAATTAAATTACAACTACGTATGTTTTCTAATTACTTATTACATTTCTAATCTCAAGTGCGTCAGGGAATCAGCAGAATCAGATGCGTAACGTCCAGAGCGACCACGCTGAATTACTCCATTAAAGCACATCGCCTGTCACTAGTTCCTTCACACGCAAAAATTCCCGAACTATATTGTCTAATAATCACAATAAAATTTATCGGATAATCTGATACACTATTTTTTATCCCATCTGTAAATATAGTACATCACGTTAGTATCCTGACCTATAAGAGAGAAATGTTTCTTATCGACTGTTGCATATCTAAGCATCACGTCATGGTATCAGCGCAACAAACATGTAATCCTAAATCAACCCTGCACTGGCACTCCTTTCTTTTCAACTCATAAGCGCTGCTTCCTTCGTGTATTGCTATCTAAAAGTATCTTGCTACATCAGTTAGTCTCTTGCAGCACGCATGGAGTGTCAGACTAGAGGAACACTCTTTGTTTGTCGACATCGCAGACACACTTCAACGCAGTTCTATTAACCGTGAAAATTTTATAATAAATAAATGTACTTTTGGTCATTATTTTAATGGCGTTTAATTTATTTTTCGATAACTACGAGGGACGTTCAATAAGTAACGTAACATTTTCTTTTCTCGGCCAATTTCGGTTGAAAATATGCGGAAATTCCTGTGGAAAATCGCATATTATTCCCGTTTTAGCCCCTTTAGTTCCGATAGGTAACAGCTCTATACGTAACCTTCAAAATGGCGGCTATAACGGAGGTGTGTTCCAACCAGAGAGCTGTCATTTAGTTCCTTTTGGCTGAAAACCAGAGTATCGCAATATTCATAGACGCTTGTAGAATGTCTACAGAGACCTGGCAGTAAACAAAAGCACGGTGAGTCGTTGGGAGAGCTGTCCGTCATCATCGCAACAAGAACGCGCAAACCTGTCTGATCTCCTGCTTACCAGCCGGCCGCACACAGCTGTGATTCTTGCAATGTTGGAACGTGCGGACACTCTCATTCGAAGTGATTGACGAATCACAGTCAAACACCTCGTTGCTCAAAAACTGGCTCTGAGCACTATAGAATTAACATCTGAGGTCATCAGTCCCCTAGAACTTAGAACTACTTAAACCTAACTAACCTAAGGACGTCACACACATCCATGCCCGAGGCAGGATTCGAAATTGCGACCGTAGCAGTCGCGCGGTTCCGGACTGAAGCGCCTAGAACCGCTAGGCCACTGCGGCCGGCCTTCGTTGCTCAACTGGACGTCTCTTTCGATAGTGTTTTGACACACTCTTCCAACAGATGGGGTACTCAAAGATGTGTGCCCGCTGGGATGTTCGCCGCCTAGCAAAAGATCATAAACAGCTTTCATATGTTTGGCTCAATGAAGGATGCACTCCGTGGGAAGCAGTATATAGATGGGGAGGTTATTGTTGCAGCAAGACATTGTCTCCGACGTCGACCAGTAATGTAGAACCACGCGGGCGTACGGACCCTCCCAGTGAGGTGGCTTAAAGACGTCGTATTGAACCGAGATTATGTTGAAAAATTGGGTTTTGTGGCCAAAATTGTGAGGAATAATATGGTGTACTGGAATCCTCAACAAACCAACCTTTTTTCGGGAGAAATGTGTTGCATTTTTTATTTAATATCCCTCGTACTTTTACAGACATCTCTATAATTCTGTTCCTGTGTCAATCATTCCGTGGTTATTGTTGTTTTCGGCTTAGTGTTACATCGTTTCATGTTAGCACTCCTCGTCTCTTTGAGCCTCAGTTGTACTTCCTGCCCTTCTTGTAAGTGCCACTCTGTCTGCGACTTCCTGTCGGTTTCATCTATAACATTTCCATGTCTCCCCAGCAGACAGAATTCTAACTCGTGTGATGACCCTTCAACACATCGCACAGTATTCAATCCCTGAGTATGTCGTTTATACTATTGGCACTCGACATGCACCATCTTTCTTTTTTTGGTATATAGCTGCGTATCGCACACTTTATGATGGTCTGTGACCGGATGTGTAGATGTCGTCCATCTGTAATCTTTCCTTGATGTTACAAAATACTTCGTAAACACGCCTTTCAGTGTCGCTGGTATCCCATTCTTCTTGACACTCTCTCACCAATTTGTTTTTTTTTTTATTTTTTATTTCTAATTTGCTATCAGTAAAAAGTCCCGAAGTGTCACGAACTTGTTCTCTGCGTAGTCTCTAAAGCTGGTGCGCCGCTCTTCTATAACTTACGACGTAATCAGTGGGCCATACCCATAAGAATACTATGAGGGCATCTGCTAGGGTCACACGGTAGAGCCGTGTATGTTGTAGCAAGGTCCTTCTCTTTGCCCATTGTGACTGCTTCTTAGTGCTCAAACACTAGCTACCTGTTCCACAATGACAGCGAGAATGTAATCGTGATATATTCTGATCAGCTGTAAAGGCAGTGAAATCTTTTTTTACTATATTCATGACATCAGTAAAGATTTTGGTGCTGATATTTTAAGTTTGGGCTAGGAAGCTTTACTTTTCGTCTTACATGATGCCTAAACATCTGTATGTTTCTACTCTTCTGACAGTCTCTCGCCCGATCCTCAGCGCAGATTTTTCCATCATATATATGGTCGCCCTTTAGTAGTATATGACCATTTTGCTAGCAGCAAGTTTTAGTTTACCTTTAAGACACCATTTGTACAGTGTTTCGATTGCAGTCTTTACCCCCTGTCCCGTCTGTGCTCAAGGTCGCCCTGTCACGACTAGAAGCAGGTCCGCATAAGCTACACATCCTGTTACTTCTGGCGCCGCTGTCATTGTTTGTAACAGGGGCGCTCTATGCCGAGATACCAAAATATGAATCCCAAAATAGAGTCTTGTCGACATTCTTTCGTTATTGATTTCTACATTGTCTTACCCGAGCAACAAAATCAGTGTTGGAAAATCGTTATACTAAACGTATTCGTTTAAAAGGTGACTATGGTTTTAAAAAAAGAACAGAATATTATCTCTTATGTTTTGAAACTTCCTGGCAGATTAAAACTGTGTGCCGGACCGAGACTCGAACTCGGGACCTTTGCCTATCGCGGGCATGTGCTCTACCATCTGAGGTACCCAAGCACGACTCAAGCCCCGTCCTCACAGCTTTAATTCCGCCAGTACCTCGTCTCCTACCTTCCAAACTTTACAGAAGCTCTCCTGTGAACTTTGGTGAACTAGCACTCTTCGAAGAAAGGATATTGCGAAGACATGGCGTACCCATAGCCTGGGGTATGTTTCCATTCTGGAAAGGTCCCGAGTTCGAGTCTCGGTCCGACACACAGTTTTAATCTGCCAGGAAGTTTCATATCAGTGCACACTCCACTTCAGAGTGAAAATCTCATTTGGGAAAGATCCCCCAGGCTGTGGCTAAGGCATGTCTTCGCAATCGCCCTTCTTCCAGGAGTGCTAGTTCTACAAGCTTCGCAGGAGAGCTTCTGTGAAGTTTGGAAGGTAGGAGACGAGGTACTGGCGGAATTAAAGCTGTGAGGAGGGAGCGTGAGTCGTGCTTGGGTAGCTCAGATGGTAGAGCACTCGCCCGCGATAGGCAAAGTTCCCGAGTTCGAATCTCGGTCCGGCACACAGTTTTAATCTGCCAGGAAGTTTCATATCCGCACACACTGCGCTGCAGAGTGAGAATCTCATTCTCTTATGTTTTCTTTGTCACGCCAATAACTCTCCGATTGTCCTTTGTAGTTCCGTACCGTCACCTGAGTCTCCCATCTGACGGTAAGTGTGATTCTTAGCGGACTGTAAAGTGACCGAAAGAAATAGGATTTTTTTTAGGTGGAGGGGTTGGTCTGTGGTATAGGGACGTGCACCCCACGTGGACAGGGAAAGGGTGGGCGCGAGGGTTGTCAACATGCAGGAGAGTCCGGAGGGTCGGCAAGATGATGGGGGGGGCCCTCCGCGCTGTAATTGACCAATAACCCTAGCCACTTAACGTCGCCTTAAAGCACCCAGAGTGCGCCGTTTCAAATGTTATTAGTCTCCAATTGCCTGCTTCGTGGCAAATAAAAAGCACTCGTAGGTTCGATTGCGTGGCTCAAATGGACAAAAACTTGTCGTCAACGGTCATTGTAATTTGCGAAATACAACTGGTATTGAGAGCAAATGCGAAGACAGTTCCACGTAATCTTTGTCGTCCAACTCTGCAAAGAAGTGGAAAATAGTGCTACTAAATATTCTAACATTCTGTACGTGAAAGAAATTTTCGACCAACGATTGTAAAACAGAATACAAGTGTGGAAAGGAGGAAATGGGAGAAAAAAAAGAAAAATTCTGTGCCTGAGACGGTAATAAATACACAACCTGCGCAAAAGAACTGTTTCAGATCTAACAATTCAAGGAACAAGCTGATGTTAGAACACGCATTTAAATATGCCTTGAGTTGTCATTAATTACCGGAATAACTCAGCTTTATTTACTGTTAGTGAGGAAGCAGCTGGGAAGAACATTAAGTGCTCGACATATTTATTTCTGCCTGTTACTTAAAGAAATCCTCACTGTCTTAAAATATATCGTCGGTGAGTTTTCTGTACATTTTTTGTGGAGACTGTCTTCCGCTGCAACTGTTATAATATTTTTTTCCGTTAATTCGTTTTATACTTTTAAAGTTCTTGTAACATGTACGTAATACTTTTATTGACAAAGCATCTTCAGCGGTCATGTGTAAACAACACTAGTGCATAGTAATCGTAGTTCTTTTCATTCTTCATGACTTGGAAAAATGTTGATTACGAAATTCGTATTCTGCAAAAACGTCCAGCGTTTTCTAAACAAATTTTTTGAAAACATCTAATTTTCATTTCGTTGGAAACAGACGCTGGTTTCGTGCTGCTTCTGAAAGCACTAAGTGAAGCTATAGAATAACTGCAGTATAACTGCGCCTTGATAGAATATAATGAAAATTTCGCCTTGGAATAAAATTACATATACTGTTAGACCAGGCTTTACTCTGCACTGAATTTCTCTGCACTGGACTCTTGCATCGGTGTGTGACAGAACTGTAAACGAGCATTTAGTATTAGAGGAAAAGGTATGGGACTTGTGCCGGACGAAAGGAATGGACCTTTGGTGTGGTCTGTTTACAAAGGCGGTAAATCACAATGCACAAATTACCGAGGATAAGCCTGTTAAATTTCTGTTACAAACTGTTGGCTAAAATTATAAACGAGAGATTGATACCAGTTGCAGACGTACAACATGGTTTTAGAAAGGGCAGCAGATCACATCCTAACTGTCTTTTTACTTTGGCACAATCAACTAAGAGATGAAGAGAATTTAGAATACCAACTCATTATGTTTTTATCGAATATGGAAAGGCGTTTGAGAAAATTAAAAGAAAAATGCCTTGGCAATCACAAAAAAGAAATGCGAGTTCTAGCACATCTGATAACTGCAGTTTAGTTATAATACAAAAACAATAAAAGGAGGATCTTTACTGTAAGGAATGGGAGAGAATCTGCCGATATTAACCAAGGAGTCAGACAGGCCAGCTCTCTGTTCCCCACACTTTTCAATTTTTATGTTAACCACACATTTCATAAATGGTGGATACATTAAACTGCACATTAAGAAGTGATAATTTTAATTTCACGACGCTGAAGAGCAGCTTAATAGGAGAATTTGAAGGAGAGATTCAAATTGCAGTACATAAGTCAAATTGCCGCGAAGTACGGAATGAGAACTTCGACAGCTACAACAAATGCGATGGCATTTCAAGTATTGGGACCTATAAGAGCCGAAATTGTTATAGATGGTCAAGTAACTGAAAAACTAAGAGAGTTGTAATGTCTAGGCTACAATTTTAAGTTTCCCAAGTCAGACTCCAATAATATGAAGACCTTCTATGTGGTAGCCTCCACAAAGAGTCTCTGATCTGCGAAATGTCCGTACTGAAGTGCAGTGAAAACAACTTCTATTAACTCGTCTCTGCCTCTAACATTGCAAGAATAAGACCAAGGATACGGTACAGATTGTAAAGAAAGCAGATTCCCTATGTGGTATACTAATGATATCAAAAAACTTTAAAAAAATCATATCAGTTAAACAGCAACTGCTCCACGGAAAGCCCAAAGTAAAGCGTAAAAATGCTACCAGCGATACACACATTTGGCTGTCAAACAACCAATGTTTAAGGACCATTTGCATCTTATTCTTTTGCAAAAACTCTCTCTCTCTTTATCTCTCTCTCTTGCTCTCTTTCTCTATGAAGGGTTCTGCAACATGCACAGAAACGAGGGTATACAGACACTTTTTGTCAAGACATGACAGGACGTAACGGAAGCCTGTATGTTAATTCTGTCCTACAATGTTAGTTCTGGAAGTAAAGTGAAGTAATACTGGCTGTCATAAGTCTACCAGGAAATTTCGTTGCAGAGTTCAGTTCACTGTAGAGTGACTGTTCTATTGTCCCGTACACAGACGTATGACTAGACACCAAACACCAAAACGCTCCCAGTGTAAACCAGCAATACTGATAATAAATAGGAAGGTTTTACTAAAGAAAAGCGTTAGGAACAGAAAAATAAGAATAAATACAAAATTGGAAAAGCCAATAACATCATTCTGAAAGTAGACTGAACGATTTTAAAGCGTTTACGCACTAACGTCTCTCCGCCTTTACGAATGGCAGATTGTATCCAGATGGTGACTAAGCTGTTTGTATGCGACCTTCGCCGCTGGCAGCGCCGACAGAATTATAATCAACCACTTTTGTCTTAACCGAAGGACATTACTGCTGGCTCCTTTTTTATTTTCTTCCTGTTCAGCTTCAGGTTTTCTGCAAAGTCTTCCTTCTGTGCTGCAGCTTTCATTCCGAGACCAACCAGACGTTCGTCATTGGTTGATCCTGTTGTATTTTAAAACGTTTTAATCGATTTTCCACACTCCCAACCGCTTAACACTTAGCCTACGGCTGAAGTAATATTACGGCGCCTGCGGGAAATGGGAATATGCGGCAGACGTAGTATTACGTCGCGCCAGTTATTATGACTTTTTGCGGTGCCAAACGTATATTTACGCTTCCTGTCGGGTCTGTAGGCTTCGTAGTTCTTGCTTGATTTTAGCAGCAACGTCACTGGAAAAATTCGACGTTTTTGAAACCTTTTTCTTGTTACCTAGGCGTTAACCGACGTACAATTTCTCCCTACTTCTTGCCTTTTGTGAGATTTTATGTTGATTTTGTGTTCAAAATTTGCAGTGAAGAGGAGAGACGCCTGGAGAAAATGATCTGCCAAGTCCTTGACGAGTCTCCAGGTGATGAGACCGAACTATCTGATGACGATTCAGATTATACTTTGATCGTATTATTTTCGCAAATTGTGTTGTTATGAAGGATTTTCCTGCAGGCAAATCAGAAAATGAGTCCGAGCATATAATTCCAGAGAGTGTAATGTTGGACTATGTATCTCTTCATGTTTCAATTCGTATCCCACTGTACTACACTATTAACGCTAACTTTTTCTTTGTTCTTGTGTTTTGTGTGTTTCTTCAGATTAAAATTGGCTGTAAAAGAAATGTAAAAAGAAAGATCAGTTGTTTGCTTACTGGGGTATATACAGAGTGACAATTATTGAACTATATGAAATAAAATCGTCATAACCTCTGAACGGTTTGCGTTAGCACGTTCGAACTGCACGGTTGGCCGCGGGGCATGATGGGAATTAGTATGCACATGTTAGCGACGAAGCCCACTTTCATTTGGGTGGGTTCGTCAATAAGCAAAATAGGCCCATTTGGGGGACTGAGACTCCGCATATCGCGATCGAGAAGTCTCCTCACCCTCAACGGGTGACTGTGTGGTACAAGGTTCGCAGGAGAGCTTCTGTAAGGTTTGGAAGGTAGGAGACGAGGTACTGCCAGAAGTAAAGCTGTGAGTACCGGGCGTGAGTCGTGCTTCGGTAGCTCAGATGGTAGAGCACTTGCCCGCGAAAGGCAAAGGTCACGAGTTCGAGTCTCGGTCGGGCACACAGTTTTAATCTGACAGGAAGTTTCATATCAGCGCACACTCCGCTGCAGAGTGAAAATCTCATTCTGGAAGACCCTTTCGTCCCTGTTAATTAACCACGAAAGATGTCTGATATACCTCTATTCTGAAGTAACAAAGTGTGCATGCATTTAAAGATTAAGTGCATGATGTGAAGTTCTGTGACAGAGATACGAACCCAACTCGGTTCTTTCCCTGTCTACGGAATCCTTTTCATGTTAATATCAAACATCAGTAATTACTCGTAGATTACATTAAAACTAAAGTAATTGATGAAGACGTTACTAGATAACAAAAACGCGCTGCCTTTCTTCATTTACTTGCGCCTAGAAATGGCTATCGAGTACTGCCAAACCAAAAGGCAAGAAATCTACTGCCTTCTGATATACGTCGCTGTCAGTTCTTCCATATGATTTGGTCGACATGACCTGTTTAAAGTTGTGTATGACAGACAATGTTTTAGAAAATCAATTGCTTTCCTTTGCAATAAACAGAAAGATTTTCATTCTAAGCTATCCAAGTACAAAATTTTCGCAATGTTAGTTCAAATGTAACATTCGCTTCTATAATGTAGGAAAGTATTTCACAGTTGCAAAACTCGGGACTCATTGACGTTACACTTAGCCGCTGACCATAAATTCTAGCTCAGAGTGACACCAGTTTAAGTAACCTAATGTAGCGAAGACTGTTTGCCAGTGCTCTTTCTCACCGGAAAATACGCAATTCACTCATTGGGCTCCATAAATACACTGTAACAATAATTTCTGCGTGTATGCAATGCATACGGAGTAGAATTTAGTCGTGCTCTCTCTTCCACTTCTGTATACAATATGCCTGACCTAAACGGGCCCTTTATAATTACAGGCCCTGGGCAGTACAACATCATACTGACAACAGTAATGTTCTTATACTGACAACTTGTCTGTTCGTTTTACCTGATTTTGTAACCATTTAAATAAAACAACATGACCTTCCAGTGGGAGACATTCCGTCCCTCTTTTCCTTCTGTGAAATTTGTCAGTAAGCTTTTTGTCTTCCAGCCAGCGAAATGCCGCAGGGTACGACCGGTAAACGACTCACAAACCACGATTTAGTGCCGTTAAGACGATTTATTTAAACATTGTCGTAGCTAAAGGAATTTAGTTTTGTGTTAAATCGTCTCAAGCAGCAATCTTCACAGACATCTCAAATAGGAAAAATGTCATTATCCAGGTACGAAGGTTGATAAACAAACTTCCCACAGTTTGCGTCAGGTTGATCTTTTTGTCTGATAGCACTGCGTAAGTATTTTGTCTAAGAGGTATTAAAGTAGTGTTCCAGTAGCTGTGGGAATCATTGGTTGAAAACGAGTTTAACACCAATGGGTACAGTACTGCTAAATATTCAAAATTATTATCAACCTAAGTCTGAGTTCATCCACAAACTGAGGCGAATTTATAATATTGAAGCTAGACTGTGTATCCTTGTCTTCCTTAAGTGGGCATTGAAAGGCGTTTACACACACGTATACATTACTATAAATACTTCGAACGCTATAGTTAACGTTGCTCTCATGAACTACTTTTGTTTTTTAATTCTTCTGGATCTTCAGCGTGCGATATGTGTTGTAGATACAGTCTTAGAGCAAAAAATTGACCGCCGAGTCGTTCACGTAAGGTGGGCAATACAGTCGTGCTCCTCTCAGAATCCTATGTCCGGCAATATGCTCGATCTGACAACATTGTAGACTGCAGCACTTCCCAGAGGAAGTCTTGGCTTCAGTCTTAGTACTTTATTCTTGACTACGACCGTAGTCTTGCGGTAAAATGCGAGATTAGCTTATACGACTTCTGGTAACTAAAAGCACACGTCGACAAAGTTTTTATCACCCCTTTCCTCTCGGTGCTGAAGCTATGAGTGTAATTCAAGGGAATCTACAATAGATTTCGCTTTCTGTCACACTGGTTCAAATGGTTCAAATGGCTCTGAGCACTATGCGACTTAACTTCTGAGGTCATCAGTCGCCTAGAACTTAGAACTAATTAAACCTAACTAACCTAAGGACATCACACACATCCATGCCCGAGGCAGGATTCGAACCTGCGACCGTAGCGGTCACGCGGTTCCAGACTGAAGCGCCTTTAACCGCACGGGCACACCGGCCGGCGTCACACTGGTAATAAGAGGTTGGTCCAACAATGTTTTAGCGAAAGATTTCTTTGGCGACCATCTGCCTCTCAACACCGCATGCGTCTGAGTTCTCTGGGACCCGTTTACTGTCTACCGGCGGGGGCTGAGGCACTGCATTGTCTCGCCTTCTGCCGACGACGTCTGCTCCACTCCGCACTTTCGACCATGTAAAATGCTTTAATGTTGTTGAATAGTGACCCATAAAATCTGTCTACGATTTGTGTTTCACTCTTGATAGCAATGGAGGCACAAAACCGTTTTTATTTTATGATTATTTTATTACACTAGAATACAATACATCAATGTGGCACAGAATTAATTTCATTGTTTCTGATCTAGCGCACTACAATTAAAGCGTCACATTCTGTTCTTTTTCCTTTCACGGGAGGTTCCTCAAATAATTTATTATTGTGATGGATTCATATGTGTTAGTCAAGGCACAGAGAATAAATACAATCTAATGTGTTTGATTTCTTTCTTTGATTCTCTATGGTAAATGGATGCAAGAGATTGTGTAAATACCTATCAGAACCTACTCTATAGCTAATCAGGGAAATTGCTTGTTTTGAGGTCTATACCTTAATTAATGGAGAAGTGAGCGCTGTTCACAAGTGATATTTAAAATATTCAATCGGATTTAAGGCGACAAAATTGCCCATATTTGAAGCTACCCAGAGAAAAACTAAGTTGCTAGAGCCGCTGTTAGCAAATGTCTGCAGAGAGTTCCTAATTGCTACTGTGGAAATTTAGCATATAGGCCCTATAGTAATCAAGGGGTTCATTTCCTTCATACTTATCACCCTGGCATGTGAGTCTTAAGTGAAGAACAATATTGAAATTCGTATCGCTGATGGTAGATTCGAATTTCTTCACAGACGCTGATATTGCGAAGCAGCTTGGCAGTCAGAAAGCCAAGATCTATGACCATTAACACAACTTACTGAGTCGAGCTACCAAGAGGATTAGATGTGTAAAGGTTTTCTTCCGATTTCGATATAGAATTTTTTCTGGAAATTCGCAGCTCCATAAAATATATCAGAAAAAAAAGCTCGCATACGCTGGCACCTACCACGGTTAGAACTGACGATTGATTGAGCCGTTCTGACCCAAGACACGGGCGGTACCACCGGGCTACGGACACACTGCTGCCTGTACGCCACTCTCATCATGGTATCTGTCGCTCAGCCTCATAACGCATCGTGGAAGATTATAAAAGTTGTCACTTATGTGACGAATAGCAATTCTTTAGGCAAAAATTGAATTTTCTGTCTCAGTGTCTTAGTTTACATGAGGATTATATTGTACGAGTCATTCAAATGGAAAGGGAATATCAAGAGAATTTAGCGAGTCAATTCAGTACTATACACGGAAGTGATTGCACTGTCACGGTACTGCCTAATGTTTGAGACGATGTTGCCAATTCTCAGCTGTGCTAGGACCAGCTCTGTAGCGGTATGCGAGGAGAATGCCATGCTCGTGTCATAGGAGGATATGGAGAGCAGGCGCGGTGTTTGGTTAATATGCGGCGTTTTCTCCTACCAGTTGTGTCAAACATTCAGGTGTATAGTCTTCCATCACGATTACAGTTTCCTACAAAATATATATGAATAAAACACTTACCTTGTTACTTTCTGACAAATGATTATTTCAGTAGAATAAAAAGTCTTTGGAAATCACTTATGCCCACCTGTCACAAAAGTAAGATAACAAACTCTTTGCACCTCGAAATCGATTACACCTATGTGCAGTCTTGTGACGTTTAAATAAATCGTCTTAACGGCACTAAATCGTGGTTTGTGAATCGTTTACAGGCCGTACCCTCCCGCATTTCGCTGGCTGGAAGGCAAAAAGCTTACTGACAAATTTCACAGAAGGAAAAGAGGGCCGAAATGTCTCCCACTGGAAGATCATGTTGTTTTATTTAAATGATTACAAAATCAGGTAAAACGAACAGTCAGGTTGTCAGTATAAGAACATTACTGTTGTCAGTATGATGTTGCACTGCGCAGGGCCCGTAATGATAAAGGGGCCGTTTAGGTCAGGCATATTGTATACAGAAGTGGAAGAGAGAGCACCTCTAAATTCTAATCCGTATGCATTGCATACACACAGAAATTATTGTTACAGTGTACTTATGGAGCCCAATGAGTGAATTGCGTATTTTCCGGTGAGAAAGAGCACTGGCAAACAGTCTTCGCTACATTAGGTACTTAAACTGGTGTCACTCCGAGCTAGGATTTATGGTCAGCGACTAAGTGTAAGGTCAATGAGTCGGATGCGAGTTTTGCAAGTGTGAAATACTTTCTTACATTATAGAAGCGAATGTTAAATTTGAACCCTAATATTGCGAAAATTTTGTACTTGGATAGCTTAGAATGAAAATCTGTTTATTGCAGAGGAAAACAATTGATTCTCTAAAACATTGTCTGTCATACACAACTTTAAACAGGTCATGTCGACCAAATCATATGGAAGAACTGACAGTGACGTATATCGGAAGGCAGTAGATTTCTTGCCTTTTGGTTTGGCAGTACTCGATAGCCATTTCTAGGCGCAAGTAAATGAAGAAAGGCAGCGCGTTTTTGTTATCAAGTAACGTCTTCATCAATTACTTTAGTTTTAATATAATCTACGAGTAATTACTGATGTTTGATATTAACATGAAAAGGATTCCGTAGACAGGGAAAGAACCGAGTTGGGTTCGTATCTCTGTCACAGAACTTCACATCATGCACTTAATCTTTAAATGCATGCACTCTTTGTTACTTCAGAATAGAGGTGTATTAGACATCTTTCGTGGTTAATTGACAGGGACGAAAGGGTCTTGACAGAAGTCCCGGTATAGTACCAGAATTGTCGTGTTTTATTTTCGAGTTCAGATTTGGTTACTGGTATTGGCAAAAACTTCGGTAATTCATGACTCTTCACGGCTAGTCATCAATAAGATATGATTAGATTTGATTACATTATATTCTTGTTTCATAGGTCATGAATACGATATTTCGTAATGATGTGGAACATGTCATTTTAATGAAAGATTTCTTTACATACCATGATTCAATTTCTTTACCATTTTTACTCTCTGTCTCTCATTCTTTTTGATTTTTATCTCTCTCACTGTCATACACACACACACACACACACACACACACACACACAAGATTGTAAATTTACGGTTTTCTGCCCTGTAAAGTCGTTGCACGTGGAAATCGTAACTAATCTCGTCCTTCAAATAGTGGTTTACGAGTTCTAGCCACTATTGGCCTCGTAAGAGGAAGCTAAGGCACATACTTCTTCGCCAGCGCAATGGTAACGTGCTGACCTGTGAAAAAGCGTCTGTTACGGTTCGCTGTTCCAGTCTCACTGAGTCTAGCGTTTTTATACCTTCCGTGAAAGAGCTACAAACAGCCAGATCAAACATCGATAAGGAAATCGCAAGAAAATACTTTCGGCTCATAGTGCAATGGCGAAAACCTTACATTGCTGCACAACAGGTAACGTCTCTTTCCGCTGCTGACAAGCAAATTTTGGGTTTCTAGGAATACATAACTTTATTTATGAAATGCCACATTTGCATACCTCTTGAGTATGACATAGCATACCAATTAAACACAGACCCAATCAAAATCTAAGTGAGTAGTATTTTACCAATTCGTGACGACAGAGGCACGCTTGTGTACAGATACTCAGTTTTATTAAAACAGACTTTCGTCGTAAGGTTATCGTGGGTAGTTTTATTTCATTTTTTATAATACAGTTCACAGTTTTCGTAAGGTTTCCTTTAATGTTGTTAAAACAATAGTAAACATGAGAGAGAAATTAATCATCAACGATATATGCGAATTCTCTGATGTTATCTATAACAGTCTGACAATGCACATGCAGTTTATTGATTACATGCGTGTAGAAAACTTGTTCTGAGTTAAAGCTGTCAAACAAGGTTTGAAAAAGAATAAAATGCCACTACCAGACGACAGCTAATGTAGAAAATACTTTTCCGACGTATTTTGGCACGATGCGCTCTACCCATACATAATACAAAAGTTTCGAGATGCATCTACTGTCTGGCTGTCTGTTAACCCTGAAATGAACAAAATGTCGCAGAAGTTAGCCCTTTTTCCACAAACGACTATTTTGGGTTGAGAAGTGAAGGGAATTATGTTACAAGTTCCATTAGATTGATAACTTTAGCAGACAGCAGAATTGCGTTTTAAAAATTATGGCAGTGAACGTACTCGAACTTGCAACTCTTACCATTACGCTACTAGCTGACACGTAGCTATAAAAGCTCCAGAAGTCAACAAGAACTCGTCCAGAACTTCTGCATTCCATAGCGCTGTGGGATAATGCATATCGCCAGGTCAAAACTTATGAGAGACAAACAGTTAAACCTTTTCTTTTGCACTGCACGACGTTTTCAACAGACAGATAGCGCAATAGAGTAGCTCAAGTGGAAAGGAACACTTCCTATTTAAATTTCTGCATCCTACACTGTTGGCAGTTCTGTGTTGGTGGCAGTTACGTGATTTTATTTTGGTGATTACAAAATAAAGTTGAATGTATGCACTGGGTAGCCGAGGCAGCTAGTTCATGGTGATTCGGTCAACCAAGCAAATGAATTTACTGAACATGCTGCAAATTGATACAGGGAGCCTGTGTGTCAGAATTCTCAGCCAGTGTGGCACAACGGCGCTATGATAGAAAAATGAGCCAATCAGAAGAGGATTTGGTGGTCTGTGGGGCTGATGAGAGGTTCATAAATCTATGGTCTGCGTTCGGTTCCAACATCAGTCAGTGATTTTAGATAGGGAGAGACAGATTCCATTCTTTTCTGGCTACACCATGTGAAGAAGATATAATGGCATTGTGGTCTGAAATTCACATTAAAAATGATATTCCTTCTCTACCAAGTAGACGTTAGTTTGAGCCACAATAAAGTCTGGAGTGGCGACATGTAGAAACTCTATCACCAGTGACGTTTCTTATACTAGTTATTTATTTCTAGTGACGAAACAAACGCTATGTAGGATCACAGGACACTTATTCCATCTTTTATCTGAGCTTCTGTACGTCGATAAAATCGGTTCTGAACTGGGAATGCAACTCAGACCGCCCTTAACGCGGAATTTGTTCCCTTCGTGACAATTCAACTCGGCTACAATTTGTCGTTTGTTCAAAACTGCAGATTCCTCAAAATCTCCACATACTGCGCGTTAATGGGTTCGAATCCTGGCCCGGCACTAAAGATTTCATTATGTATTATCAAGCTCTACCATGAGAACACCCATCTGCTGGTGGATAATAATTTCGATGTTTAATGTATTTTCATTCGTTGTCAACACTAACGATATTTGACGTTTTTTACTCCCAGTGAGACACAGAACTATTTACGAGATCAGTGTAAGTTCAAGATGTTATTCCGAGCTGCTGGTGGAGAAAAATTCGCTAGCTGACGTATCTATGTGTGTAGTCCACAGCGATATGTGTGGAGCTCTATTCCCAGTCAGCACTGAACTCTTCGTCATATTAGATCTAGTTCAAACATGCTCACATGTCGCTGCTGGTGCAACAAACCCATATTTAACGTTCGTTTTCTCTAGAATATAACAGCGATATGTGCCGGGTTGGAGTCCTGGGAGGGAAAAAAATTAATGTTTCGTCTCATCATTTCAGTTAAAACATCTAGCTACTGCCGAGAAAATGCGATACGTCACAGTTGATTGTGCTTCGATATCTATTTGATTACGTTCTGGGTTCGAATCCCTGTCCAACACAAAGCTTTACCTCACGGCATTTCAAGTAAGTGACTTGTTACGAAGCAGTATTTAACATCTCTCGTAGTTCGTTAACAGGGACAATAGGTGCTGGGTAGGAATTCGCGTCCGTTACAAATGTTTGCGTTATGTAATTTAAAGTTGGTATTTGCTAATTGATACTGTCTAAAATCGAGGTATATCACTCTCTGCATGCCTAATCAGGAATGACTGTTAGTTTCCGTCAGTCACGAAATCTTTGCTTAGTCTGCATGATCTGGGTTTGAATCCATATGCAGAACGAGACTGTTCGTCGTGTCATATGAAGTTCATACATATTCTCAACTAGCTGCTCGTGAATAACTTAAATTTTTAATGTCATTTTGTTTTAAATAATAAGTACGGTATGTTACTTTGAAGAGCAAATCATGAATACGACGAACTTACTACATGCATTACCTATCTGACGTAATAATGAGAGTGGTAACATTTCAGGCATGTCATTTATTGTAATAAATGTGAGCTTACAAGCCTTAAGGACAGTCTCATCTGTGATAAGGTGTTCCCTGATATTTATAGTATCGTAGTATTACTTTACATCTTGAGTTATTGCGATACAGAGTAGTGTTTTCTAGTGGTGACTTGTTGGAACCATTTTCAATAGTCAAACGACTGTATCAAGGAGCGATTAGAGGACCTGCTAGACAGCTGCGTTATGTGGGTTGCATGCGAATCAGGCGAAATGCAAATCAGGTCGTTCGGACACTTTTGAGTATGACTGTACATAGAGATTTATAGGCACCGTGCAAGAACGGCAAAGATAAAGAATAATAAATTCTGTCGCTGCTATGCGAGTGTTCATTTCTTTTAGTTTACAATTGTTCGATAACTTTAGGCCTTCAGGCGTTTACTATTGAGCGTATATTAATGTTTGTGTGGCGAAAATTACTAATATTACAATATCCCACAACAACAAGGACAGTAGAAAATGCCGGAAACTGCGATTCCTAGTGCTTCCTACATGTGATCCTAAAATTGGTCACTAGTTGGAACACCGACCAGGAAACATCGTGTGCTCTTAGTACACTATCCTCTAGGTACAACGCTCTCCCCTACCGTTGACGACTATGAAACAAGAAGAGACCCTGAACATGATATAAAACGAAAAATGCGAAATCGTCTGTTTTCTGCTTAGCTAAGTACGAAGTTACTTTTCTTTCGCCCTGTACATTAATGTACCGAATATTAAAGTAGGGTAAACTTACCCGAAACGGCTTAAACTGCGGTACAAACCACATTTTGAACACAATATTCTAGCAAAAAGACTGTCAGTGTGCTCAGTTAATTCGGCCAATAATACGCTACAGTTTTAGGTATTTAATGTAAGATGGAAAGTGTCTCGGTGTACATGCACTTCTGATAACTTGTTTCGTAACACATGTACTTTTCAGCGTAGAATTGAGCAAAGTCTATAGCTACATATTCATAGACAAGATGGCATTAGCCCTCTTTACGGCAGAAGTATAGTCAGTTGGTTTCAGAATCGTAGTGGAGCAAGTAGGTTGATTTTCGGAGAGGGAACCAAACAGCGAGGTGGTGGTGGTGGTGGTGGTGGTTAGTGTTTAACGTCCCGTCGGCAACGAGGTCATTAGAGACGGAGCGCAAGCTCGGGTTAGGGAAGGATTGGGAAGGAAATCGGCCGTGCCCTTTCAAAGGAACCATCCCGGCATTTGCCTGAAACGATTTAGGGAAATCACGGAAAACCTAAATCAGGATGGCCGGAGACGGGATTGAACCGTCGTCCTCCCGAATGCGAGTCCAGTGTGCTAACCACTGCGCCACCTCGCTCGGTAACATCGAGGTCATCCGTCCCATCGGATTAGGAAACGATGGCGAAGGAAGTCGGCCGTGCCCTTTCAAAGGAACCATCCCGGCATTCGCCTGAAGTGATTTACAGAAAACCTAAATCAGGATGAAATTAGAATTATATTAATACCGTCAGCTGCTCACGGGCGTCGATATATATCAACGGGGACAGGTGAAAATGTGTGTCCCGACCGGGACTCGAACCCGGGATCTGCTTACATGGCAGACGCTCTGTCCATCTGAGCCACCGAGGGCACAAAGGATAGTGCGACACAGCGGGCCGGGGTGGCCGAGCGCTTCTAGGCGCTACAGTCTGGAACCGCGCGACCGTTACGGTCGCAGGTTCGAATCTTGCCTCGGGCATGGATGTGTGTGATGTCCTTAGGTTAGTTGGGTTTAAGTAGTTCTAAGTTCTAGGGGACTGGTGACCTCAGAAGTTAAGTCCCATAGTGCTCAGAGCCATTTTCAACGAACTCCGTTCTTCGTTTCGAAGCATTACTCTAGGAAAATGGCATCATGATGTACTTTATCAGTCCAAAAACCAAGTAGTGCAAAGAAAAAATTGTTTAATGACACCTGCCATACGTGCCGCCAATACGTTATGCATACTTCAAAAACATTCTAGTAAAGTTGAACACACATTCCAGAGATGTAACTACGCAGAGGATAAAGATTACATTGACTATAATGTTAAGAAATTAATATGGGAGGTCTGTATGTTAATGTAATAATAATTATTTTTATATTTTGTGAGATAAAAACAATATTGAAAATAAATGGTTCAAATGGCTCTGAGCACTATGGGACTCAACTTCTGAGGTTATTAGTCCCCTAGAACTTAGAACTACTTAAACCTAACTAACCTAAGGACATCACACACGTCCATGCCCGAGGCAGGATTCGAACCTGCAACCGTAGCGGTCTCGCGGTTCCAGACTGCAGCGCCTAGAACCGCACGGCCACTTCTTTTGTCAGATACTTCCCTAAAAGTTTCAGAGGGAAAATGAACCAAGTTTCGTGCATCGTTAAATGTTATTCTTCTAAGCAATAATTGTAACGGTTTAGTGGATATAAGCGTGATAGTCCAGTTAGTCCATCTCCGTAGCTGATTAGCCAGTGCGATTGAGTGCAGAAGACCCACGTACTGCCGGCGATTTTCCCTTGGTGGAAAGACTGGAACGAGGTGCACTCAGCACCGTGGGGCGACTTGAGGAGCTACTTGATCCAGTAGTAACAGTTCCAGGTTGCCAAAAGTGAGAAGTGGCATTGGTATTTAGTTGAATCGACTAACTTTAAACATTTGTGATTTAGGCCCTATCGTGTTACCGAAATTTAACAGCTGGGAGAGCAGTACGCAGACCCCACGCCCTTCCATACCGCATCCAGTTACGCCAGAGGATGACACGGCGGTCGGTCGATACCGACGGATCCGCCGGGGCATGTCGAAGAAGTTTACGAATAACCCTGCTGATCACTTACCGAACATAATTAAGCGTTGGAAACGAGTTAAATCACATGATAAACTAATTCAAGTGCCCCAACTTTTCAGTTATTTCTCTCAAAATTTATGTTGATAGACTTAGTCCACTCCAATAATGAACCCTCCAATTACTGCGTTATTCCAGACTAACATGTATCGTTTCTGCTGGTATTTGTATGCTCTACCCTATAGGGGCATTGAATGCCAGGCAGTAGGTTTTAAGCCTTTAGTATCTGAAAGCTGTCGTGAAGCAAATGCACGAAAATGGTCACTGTGTGTCAGAAGTACGGGGAGAAAAGCGGGTTGCAGCTCACAGAAAAAGGGCACAGCAGCCTCTCGCCCTTACCGGATCGATTGTTTCATCCACTTAGTTGGTGCCAGATCCTCCCCCTATTTTCCTCCTTACTATCGGTCCTTATTGGACAACTGTAATTTTTTCCCAATGTCATTAGGGTGTTCGACGCTTGGAGGTCTCCACTCCCAAAGCCTCATTTTCTTTTATATCCAAAGAGCACGCGCGTGTACACAGCAGAGAAATTACGATGTCAGGCATGAGCACACACCTGCATGTAACTCATTCAAAACGTGAACTGCAATGCAGAAACCCATAAGTGTGTTACACGCAGTAAGTGACGAGTATATAAATGTCCGTTTTCCTGATTAATTTTCTCATATGCTAGTTGTAATATTGATGAAGGTATACTTGTCTTAAAACCTTCGTAACAACTTATGGACTACGGTGTTAGAGGTCACGTGGCTCTGTCTTTAGGTGGAGAGTCTTTCCAATTAGAGTTCACTGTTTTCTTCTGTAAATATAAAACAACCAAACAATGAAACGATGATTAATTTCACGAATATATAAATGGAATTTAACTACTGAACATTCATCTACATACACATGATTACTCTGCAGTTCACACTTAAATGTTTGCAGAGGGTTCGTAGAATTACTATCAGACTATTTCTTGACCGTTTCGCTCACGAATATCACGTGGGAATAATGAACACCTAAAACTGCCCGTGCGAGCTGTGATTTCACTAATTTTATTACGATGGTCATTTCTCCCTATTTAGGTGGCATCAGCGAAATATTTTCGCGTTCTAAGGAGCAACATGGTGACTGAAATTTCGTGAAAGGATGTCACCGCAACGAAAAAAATAGTTTTCTTTATTTTTACTGTGGTGTCACCGCCAGACACCACACTTACTAGGTGGTAGCCTTTAAATCGGCCGCGGTCCGTTAGTATACGTCGGACCCGCGTGTCGCCACTGTCAGTGATTGCAGACCGAGCGCCACCACACGGCAGGTCTAGAGAGACTTACTAGCACTCGCCCCAGTTGTACAGCCGACTTTGCCAGAGATGGATCACTGACAACTACGCTCTCATTTGCCGAGACGATAGTTAGCATAGCCTTCAGCTACGTCATTTGCTACGACCTAGCAAGGCGCCATAGCATTTGATATTGAGATTATAACATGTACCGTCAAGAGCGATGTACACCAATTGTGGATTAAAGTTAAGTATTATATCAACTACGTACTTTATTTGCTACTATATATTCCCTTAACTGTTCCAGACCTCGCGCCAGTCAGCGTGTAATTAAACGCGTGCGTTTCGGCCTCCTCTAGCAACACAGTGTTGGCTCTTCTGCCAACACTTCATTTACCACCCCAAATCGCGTAATATGTACATGATACTCTCTGGCCGACTTTCCGTCAAACTTGCGTGGTAAACATACCATTCCGTGCGGCAGTGTTCCATAAGAGTGCGGACATGCGCAGTTTAGGCAGCCTCCTTGACAGATTTGTTGCCTCTGCCAATAAAACGCAATCGTAGGTTACCTTCTCCGCAACTTCTTCTGTGTTATGGTTCCAATTCAAGTTGTTCATAACTGTAACTCCATTGGTACTTAGTTGAATCGGCACCCTTTTAACTTTTGTGATATAGGGTCTATCATGTTAACGAAATTTAACAATTTTTGTATGAATGTGGAGGACCTCACACTCGTTATTGATTAGAGTCAGTTGTCACTTTTCGCGCAATACAGATTTCTTATCTAAATCATGTTGCAATTGGTTTTGTCTTCTTGTAACTTTACTGGGCAGTAAACGGCAGCATCATTTGTAAACAACGTAAGAAAAAAATGGTTCAAATGGCTCTGAGCACTATGGGACTCAACTGCTGTGGTCATCAGTCCCCTAGAACTTAGAACTACTTAAACCTAACTAACCTAAGGACATCACACACATCCATGCCCGAGGCAGGATTCGAACCTGCGACCGTAGCAGTCGCACGGTTCCGGACTGCGCGCCTAGAACCGCGAGACCACCGCGGCCGGCAAACAACGTAAGAGATCTGCTCATGTTGTTTACTGAATCGTTTATATAGATTAAGAACAGAAGAGGATCTCTCCCAAGTGCCGTGTGGTTTCTGTACAACACGTAAATGGCCTTTCGTTCCCTGTATTTTACCGCTGCTACCCTCACAATTTGAAAGAGAGTATTCCAGTCTACTTAGTCAAAAGCTTTCTCTATGTCTACAAATGCTATAAACGAAGTTTTTGCCTTTCCGTAACCTATCTTCTAAGAGAAGTCGTAACGTCAGTATTACCTCACGTATTCCTACATTTCTCCGTAATCGACACTAGTCTTCCCCACGGTCGGCTTCAGCCAGTTTTTCCATTCTTCTGTAAAGAATTTGTGTTAGTATTTTGCAATTATGTCTTATTAAACTGTATGCTTAACTAAGAGGACCCTGCCATTTTACTTTAACTCACATTTTTATGTTGACTTTTTACTTTTATATTTGCTGCTGGCTGTATTTTCAATGTTGCCTGTACTCAAATACATAAATAAACAAATAAATAAATAACTACTTAATAACACTGTCTCATAAAGCACTCCAACGCAGATAACGGACGTCTTTTAGAAATTGGAAATGTGCTCCGCCGTTAAGCTGTGCTCACCCAATGCCGACTTTCCATCATGGCCGAGTCTTACGTTGCGTATACACCATGAGATCAAAAGTGTCCGGACACCTGGCTGAAAATGACTTACAAGTTCGTGGCCCCCTCCATCGGCAATGCTGGAATTCAACATAGTGTTGGCCCACCATTACTCCTAATGACAGCCTCTACTCTCGTAGGCATACGTTCAATCAGGTGCTGGAAGGGTTCTTGGGGAATGGCAGCCCATTCTTCACGGACTGTTTCACTGAGGAGAGGAATCGATGTCGCTCGGCGTAGCCTGGCACGAAGTCGGCGTTCCAAAACGTCCCAAAGGCGTTCTATAGGATTCAGGTCAGGACTCTGTGCAGGCTAGTCCATTACAGAGATGTTATTGCCGTGTAACCACTCCGCAACAGGCAGTACATTATGAACAGCTGCTCGATCGTGTTGAAAGATGCAATTCCCATCCCCGAATTGCTCTTCAACAGTGGGAAGCAAGAAGCTGCTTAAAACATCAATGTAGGCCTGTGCTGATAGTGCCAGTGTTAGAATATTAAGCTAGGAAAGAGATGCGTAGGAGGAACGAGTCTCTGTAAGCCTTCTGATTGTCCCGCCTCGTTCATTTCGTCATAAAGAATTCGAGACTAGATTAATAAAAAAATAGACACACGTTAATATAGTGATTTTAATGCTTCAGGTCTCCTACATAGTCTCCTATCACTTAAGTACAACGCACAGAACAACCATATGAAACTGCCAGAGAAGTCCTTCTTTGGGATGTTGTTCAACTCGTGCGTCACATAGGCTGGAACATCGGTTATGTCGTCAAGTCATTGACCGTTTGTGTGAATTATAGCACTTTGTTGTTGTGTGATAGGTTCATACTGGTAACGACAAGTCTCGATACCCATGATGACTTTTTTTCCGTAATAGCATTTTCCAAATTTTTCATTTCAGTCAAGTCGCGGCAGGCATCCACGTCATCGATTCTTTTTTCCCTGGCTGTTCACAACTGGCAGTTTATTATACTTCAAGCTGCTACTGTAGTTACTTCACTGACGCCGCTTACACTTACACCCCAGGAATAAAATCAGTCCCGGAACTTTTTCGAAGGACGGTGCATGTGGAAGAAAGGAATACGTTGACTGACTTTTCCTGGAACGGACACTCTCTGAATTTTATTTAACAGGAAATATTTCCGTGATGTTCAACGCCCAGTAGTAGCATTTTCCTCTGACCACTTCGGTAAAGCTCTCAAGTTTACTGGAATCCGTGACAAGACGCGAGTTTCTTTGGCTCTCCTCTACTAATTCTAAACTGTTAGGGTCACCAATTTAAAGCAATAATGATGTATCGGGAGAATCAGTGTTTACTAAACTACTTCTTTCGTCGATGAATTATTGTCCTTAGTATAGTTTCTATGAATATCAATCAGTCTGGCATAAGCTTACGACTACTTTTATGTTAACGTTCCACGTTAGGTAGTTCCTCACGGATGCTTCTAAATATTTTATAGTTGTTATTCCTTCCAGTGATTTATTCCCAATAGTGTAATCGAACATTAATGGGCTTCTTCGCATAATTAAGCATAATACGTTATGTTTATTTACACTGAACGTCAGTGCCCGTTCCTGCAACAGTCGTTCGTTTTCTTGGGTTCCACGTCGGGGTAATTTCTTTTATCTGCCGAGATATTCAGGCAACTAAGTTTTTTCAACGGGATAATAAACTTTTAAATATACTAAACTAAACTCCGTACTTGCAGTGGATCCTCATGCAGTCTGGAATTCCTGTGTGATGGTCTAGAGAGATGTCTGCCTATTTCACATTACTACCCTCTTCAACTGTCGGCGGTCTCTGTCAGTCAATAGACGAGATCGGCCTGTACGCTTTTGTGCTGTACGTGTCCCTTCACGTTTCTACTTCATTATCACATTGGAAACAGTTAACCTAGGAATGTTTAGGAGTGTGGAAATCTTGCGTACAGACGTATGGCACAAGTGACAACCTATCACCTGACCACTTTTCAAATCTGTGAGTTCCGCGGAGCACCCCACTCTGCTCTCTCATGATGTCTAATGACTACTGAGGTCGCTGATATGGAGTACCTGCCAGTAGGTGGCAGCACAATGAAACTAATATGAAAAACGTATGTTTTTCGGGGTGTCCGAATACTTTCGATCAGATAGTGTAATTTCCAATTAAACGTATTGCAGAAAGAGGGAAGAAAATTTTAAATGTGAAGTATACATCCGTATATACCTTCAGTTTGCGCTAGTATTTCGACTACTTATTTGAGCCTCTGTTCCCTGCATATCGGTACGATTTAATCGTTAGGTGTTTTCCTTGATTTAACGAATGCTTTTGACTGTGTTGACCACAAAATATTACTGCAGAAGTTGGACCATTATGGAGTAAGGGGAGTAGCTTACAATTGGTTCGCCTCTTACTTTAAGAACAGAAAGCAGAAGGTAATTCTCCGCAATATTGAGAGTGGTAGTGATGTTCAGTCCCAATGGGGCACTGTTAAGTGGGGCGTTCCCCAAGGGTCGGTGCTGGAGCCACTGCTGCTTCTTATTTATATAAATGATATGCCTTCTAGTATTACAGGTGATTCAAAAATATTTCTGTTTGCTGATGACACCAGCTTGATAGAGAAGGATCTTGTGTGTAATATTGAAAAAGTATCAAATAATGTAGTTTATGAAATAAGTTCGTGGCATGTGGAAAATAATTTGATGCTAAATCACAGTAAGACACAGTTTTTACAGTTTCTAACTCACAATTCAACAAGAACCGATATTTTGATCAGACAGAATGGGCATATTATAAGCGAGACGGAACAGTTCAAGTTCCTAGGCGTTCGGATAGATAGTAAGCTGTTGTGGAAAGCCCATGTCCAGGATCTTGTTCAGAAACTAAATGCTGCTCTATTTACCATTGGAACACTATCTGAAATAAGTGCCACTTCAACACGAAAAGTAGCCTACTTAGCATATTTTCATACGCTTATGTCGTATGGTATTATTTTTTGGGGTAATTCTTTTGATTCAAAAAGGGTATTTTTGGCTCAAAAACGGGCTGTTCGAGCTATATATGGTGTAAGTTCGAGAACCTCTTGTCGACCCCTATTCAATAGTCTGGGAATTCTGACATTGCCCTCACAGTATATATTTTCTTTAATGTCGTTTCTTGTTAGCAATATTAGTCTATTCCCAAGAGTTAGCAGCTTTCACTCAGTTAATACTAGGCAGAAATCCAATCTGCATGTGGAATGCACTTCCTTGACTCTTGTGCAGAAAGGAGTGCAGTATTCTTCTGCATCCATTTTCAATAAGCTACCACAAGAACTCAAAAATCTTAGCAGTAGCCCAAACTCTTTTAAGTCTAAACTGAAGAGTTTCCTCATGGCTCACTCCTTCTAGTCTGTCGAGGAGCTCCTGGAAGAGCTAAAATATTAAGCAAATTCCAGTGTTACACTGTTGATTTTCTTTATTTAAACTTACGACTTGTCACCTGAATATGTTTTTTTTATATTTCATTTTATCTGTTTCTAATATCGTGTTATAATTTCATGTATTGACTCGTTCCATGACCATGGAGACTTCTCCTTAATTTGGTCCCACGGAACAATAAATAAATAAATAAAAAATAAAAGTATGCATAAGTAATGCAGTGTGCTTTAAAATGTGACATGTAGCTTATCCTGTAAACACAGTAAAGAGCAGGTTCCGTAAAAAACATGTGTATTTTAGATTTTCAGTGTTGCTCGGGTATCCGTGCAGTGTCGGGTCAACATTAACTCGGTTTATGCGAAGGCCGCTGTATGTCCAAAGATCCCATATCTGCATCAAATTCTGCAAACCAATGTGAAGAGGGAACTTCCCATTGCAGCAGTTATTAAGGCTGGTTATCATTCCATCCGCGTATGGGGCAAAGACAAAACGAATGCTTAAAGGCTTCTGTGGGCGTTGTAATTAGCCCTATCTTGTGTTCGCGATCACTATGGGAGCGATACGTAGGGGGTTGTAGTACATTCCTAGATTCATCACTTAAAATTGGTTCTAATAACTGTAAGTAGGCTTTCGCGGGATTGTTTGTGCTCTTTCCTGGATGAAACAAACATGTGACCATTTGTGTTGCCCTTCTGTGCAGTCCTGTTAGTCCTATTTGGTAAGGATCCCACACACTTCAGCTGGATTCGAAGAGGGGTCGTACCAGTGTTTTTGAAGTAATTCCTTTTGTAAACTCATTGCATTTCCCTAGTATTCTATCAATAAGCTGAAGTATCTCATGTGCGCAACCTGCGACTGTGCCTGTGTGATCATTCCATTTTATATACCTAGAAATTATTACACCCAGGTATTTGTATGACCTGACCGATTGGAAATGTGACTCAGTGATATTGTAGTCACAGGATACAACATGCTTTTAGTATTGTGAAGTGAAAAATTTTACGTTTCTGATTATTTAAAGCAACCTGCCAATATTCGCACCACTTCGAAATCTGGATGTTTGTGCAGCTGTTTACAGACACTACTACGCTATACGCCAACGGCCTTGCCGCTGTGGTAACACCGGTTCCCATCGGATCACCGAAGTTAAGCACTGTCGGTCTGGGCTAGCACTTCGATGGGTGACCATCCGGTCTGCCGAGCGCTGTTGGCAAGCGGGCTGGACTCAGCCCTTATGAGGCAAAACTGAGGAGCTACTTGATTGAAAGGTACCTTCTCCGGTCTTGGAAACTGACATACGGCCGGGAGAGTGGTGTGCTGACCACATGTCCCTGCATATCCGCATCTGGTGACGCCTGTGGGTGAGGATGACACGGCGGCCGGTCGGTACCGTTGGGCCTTCGAAGGCCTTTTCGGACCGACTACGTTATAGACTGATGAGCCAAAACATTATCACCACCTGCTGAATAGCTTGTTTTTCCGTCTTTGGAACAAAATGCGTCGCACATTCTGCATGGCAGGGATCCTACAGTTTGTTGGTAGGTTTGTGGAGGTGTGTGGCATTAGATGTCTACGCACATGTCATGTAATTCGCGTAAATGACGGGCCGGTGGTTTGCATACGCGATGTTGGCGGCCAATAGCGACCCAGATGCGTTCCGTAAGACTTACATCAGGCGAATTGTCGCGGAAACATCAACGTGAGTTCACTATAATGCTCCTCCAGCAACTGTAGCACAGTTCTGGCTCCGAGGCTGCCGAAAGATGACATTGCCATCGCGGAAGACATCAAGCATGAAGGATTCCAGGGTTTCGTAGCTGTCAGCGTGTCTTCGATTACTACCACAGAACTTGTGTAAGAGCAGGATACTGTCTCCCATAGCATAATACTGCTTCCATCAGCCTGAGTCTGTGGCGCGCTGCACGTTTCGAGCCGCCGTTCACCTCGATGATAGTGTTTCTGAAGACAACCATCAACCTAATGTAGCAAAAATATGATTCACCCGAAGAGCCGACAAGTTTCCATTGATCGACGGTCAAATCCCGATGGTCCAGCGACCACTGCAATCGTAATTGATAATGTCGTTGGGTCAACATGTGAACTCTTAGGGGTGGTCTGCTGCAGAGCTCCATGTTCAACGATGTAAGTGTGCCCCGAAACACTTGTGTGTGTACCAGTATTGTGCTCTTTCGGCAGAAATGCCACAGATCACCATCTAACGTACTTTACAGAGCAGATAAGCCCCCGAACCCGATGTTCTGTGAAGAGTCGTGGACGTCGAACCATTTAGCGTCTAGTGGTAGTTTCACTGTTCTTCTACCTCTTTCCGTAGATGCTCACGACAGTTGCACGTGAACATTCGACCATATTCGCCGTTTTCGATGTACTCGTTCACAGGCTCTGGCTAGTAATAATCTGACCTTTGTTCAAAAATGGTTCAAATGGCTCTGAGCACTATGGGACTTAACATCTATGGTCATCAGTCCCCTAGAACTTAGAACTACTTAAACCTAACTAACCTAAGGACAGCACACAACACCCAGTCATCACAATCTGACCTTTGTCAAAGTCGCTTAGCTCCGTGGATTTCCCCATTTCTAGCCCATATCTTCGCTAGGGTGTCTGCTCCGCTTACAAACCGGGTGATCAAAAAGTCAGTATAAATTTGAAAACTTAATAAACCACGGAATAATGTAGATAGAGAGGTAAAAATTGACACACATGCATGGAATGACATGGGGTTGTATTAGAACCAAAAAACAACAAAGTTCACAAAATGTCCGACAGATGGCGCTGGACAGCAAAACTTCAGTGACTGCGCATGACAATCGTGTATAAAAGGAGCTGTAATGAGAGAGAGAATCAGATGCGTCAGCAGTCGCAGCATGTTGACGTTACCTGAAAAAGCGCTTTTAGTGAAGGTGTATTACCAAAAGGGGCAATGTGCTAGTTCAGCGTTACGATCCTATCGCCATAGGAAGGGGATTCGAATGGGTAAAGGTCCGTTGACAAATGCCGCTGTGGCGAGAATGATTTCGAAGTTCGAAGCCACGGGTTGTTGAGAAAATAGACCCCGTAGTGGCCGACCGAGCACAAGGCGTAATGCTGCTGCGTCAGTTCAGGAAGAAATGGAGACTGTAGCGGGTTCGTCTATGCACGGGGAAGTCAGCGCTCGTGCAGTCGCACGTCGCACCGGCATTCCATACACTACTATTTCGTTGGCACTGAAGCGTTCCCTCCGATGCTATCCGTTCAAAATCCATCGGCATCATGAACCGTTACCTGGCGATTTTGTGAAGCGAAGGGCATTTGCGGTGTGAGCGTTTCACAAGGTGGCGGAAGATAACGATTGGTTGAGTAACGTGTTGTGGACCGACGAAGCTCATTTCACGCTCCGAGGGTCTGTCGACGCCCACAACTGCACAATTTGGGCTACCGAAAATCCTAGAACTGTCGTGGAAACTCCATTGCACGACGAGAAAGTCACGGTATGAATTGGATTTACCACATCTACCGTTATCGGGCATTTTTTCTTCGAGGAAATGCGTGAGTCTGGTTTTGTAACTGCTACCGTGACGGGTGAGAGGTACGCCGATATGTTACAGAATCGCATCATCCTCAGCCTGGCTGATAAACAGCTGCAGGGACGTACGATGTTTATGCAGGATGGCGTTCCACCCCATATTGCCAGACGCGTGAAAGATCTCTTGCGCGCGTCGTTTGGTGATGATCGTGTGCTCAGCCGCCACTTTCGTCATGCTTGGCCTCCCAGGTCCCCAGACCTCAGTCCGTGCGATTATTGGCTTTGGGGTTACCTGAAGTCGCAAGTGTATCGCGATCGACCGACATCTCTAGGGATGCTGAAAGACAACATCCGACGCCAATGCGTCACCATAACTCCGTACATGCTTTACAGTGCTGTTCACTACATTATTCCTCGACTACAGCTATTGTTGAGGAATGATGGTGGACATATTAGGCATTTCCTGTAGAGAACATCATCTTTGCTTTGCCTTACTTTGTTATGCTAATTATTGCTATTCTGATCAGATGAAGCGCCATCTGTCGGACATTTTTTGAACGTTTGTATTTTTTTGGTTCTAATAAAACCCCATGTCATTCCAAACATGTGTGTCAATTTGTACCTCTCTATCTACATTATTCCGTGATTTATTCATTTTTCAAATTTATACTGACTTTTTGATCATCCGGTACTTTTGTTACCGCGTCATGTGCCGACAGGTGGCATCCAATGTCGAGGCTGACAGTGCTGCTAATGCTTTGGCTTATCAGTACAGATAACTGCATCATCTGCGAAAAGTATGAGATTACTATTGATGTTCTCTGTAATGTCAATAATATAAAACATGAACAGCAAGGCTCCCTAGACACCTCCCAGGGGCACACCCAAAGTTACTTCTGCATCTGTCGATGACGTTCATCCAAAACTAGAAACAGCAGTATGAATGCTGTACGTAACGGATGATATTACCTTCGACAAAATTCCACGACAAGGCGGCAAACTGTTTTCGCTGGAAGCGGAGAGCAGTATGCTTCTATAACCTCGACAGCGAAGAGTGCAAGCGGTGCACGTGAAGAAAGGCGGGAGGGAAATGGCTTCATTACCCGGAGCAAACAGGAAATTGCTTGTCAGTAGGATCGCCTACTAGAAGGTGATTAATTACCTCGATAAAGAAAAGTTGCCGGTGTGTGTGTGTTTGTGTATGTGTGGTTGGGTGGCGGCCAGGGAATGGTGTTTGTGTTGAGCGACTCCTGCACTTGGCGCTCCTGTGAAGGAACAGAGCGGGCTAGGGGCGCCTCGCACGTTATGCCCACAGTGCGAGCGAGCGGGGACGCCAGCTTTGATGTGCAACAAAGCACGTCCAATTAGCGACGCCACGCACTTGAATTTTAAACGTCGCCGTGAGACGCGCCTGTGATGTGCTGCCGGAAATTGGAAACTCGCCTCCTGAAAAGCGCCGCATTTCCCTCCATGTAGCGGAGTCCGGCGCTGCCTCCAGCGTGTCGCCGAGGGGTGACACGTGCGCTGCCCAGAATACCCCACTGTGCAGGGAACAACATGACGTCTAACTAGTCGCAACGCCATGTAGCATTATCATCTCTCGTCTCATTTCCTCTTCTGTAGTGCCCGTAGCGTCGGAAATGTTTTTATCTCGGAACAGGTTCTTGTCAAATACATACGCGTTAAAACTCAGTAGAACTTTTCACAACCCTTATTCTGTCATCGGGCGCGCTACTCAGGAATGATGGAGAAAGGTCCAATAATCCCCCTACTCAAATTCTGAAACTTGCCCCTTAGGTAAAATAGTACGAGAATGTTGCAGGGGCTTCAAAAAAGAAGTTACACACTGTTGTGTTGGCAGAAGAGCCAACACTGTGGTACTAGTGGAGGCCGAAATGCACGCGTTTTAGCTCACGCAGGCTGGCGTGAGGAGGGAAGGACTATACTGACGTGAGGTCTGGAACATGACAAGGAATTAGGATTCAGAAAGCGGACGTAATTAGTTTGATACTTAACTTTAATCCATTAATGATGAACGTCGCTCTTGACGGTACATGATTCACAATATTATCTGTTCAGATTATAGGTCGTAGCAAATGACGTAGCTGAAGGCTATGCTAAACTGTCGTCTCTGCAAATGAGAGAGTATGTAGAAAGTGAACCATCGCTAGCAAAGTAGGCTGTACAACTGGTGCGAGTGCTAGGGAGTCTCTCTAGACTAGGCTTGCTGTGTGGCGGCGTTCGGTCTGCAATCACTGATAGTGGCGACACGTGGGTCTGACGTATACTAACGGACCGCTGCCGATTTAAAGGCTACCACCTAGCAAGTGTGGTGTCTCGCGGTGACACCACACACACTATAATGGCAGTCCAAGTAACTTCAATTGAATGCTGCAATACACTTCAAAGAGACACAGTACATGACTGCTTTACAATGTAGTCAGTAAATCTCTGTGAACAACGGTCAGAACGTTCTACCAATCGTCCAATTCCTCGATGACAGAGATCTGCTCATTGGTGACAGTCATTCGACAATCGCTTGCGACGGCGCGGTTCCTTTAATCCTTTTACCTGCACCTACCTGTGAACTCGTTGCAGCAGATCGCCGGTGGGGAAGCTGAGCAGAAACCTAGCGTATTGCAACTGGCACCAGGCTGCATACAACGTAACTATTCCAAGAATCGGGTAAAGGTCTTAATTTTGAATGAAAGGTGGAGTACTGGCAAAACTTCGGTATATTCTGAACCTTGAGAATTACACGTTCACTGCCAAGCCCCTGCTAATCTTAGCCCAGTCATGCACAAAACTCTTCCATTCACGTTAGCAAGTTTATGGTAACGTATTTCCCGAAATCTGAACAGCTACTAAGCACGGATTGTTCTTAAATGAAAATGATCGTCATACTATTAAGTGTGTCGGTGTCCATTACACTCACGTTCTTAGTCTCCGATCTGACCAATATGCCACTCGGAATTACTGTCTTTTCTCATACACAAAATTACTTAAAAATCCGTACTTTCTAAAAAAAAACACGCCGAAATAAATATGCCTTCACTTTAAACCACTTTTGAAACATGTAGCACAACAAAAAACAGCAAATTATAACTTCCTTCGTAGCTTATACTACACACGAGCATACCATTGAAATGCTAGGCTCCGACTCTTAGACTGCTGTAAGCATTCTGTATCTCGAAGAGAAAAGACGCGTGAAGAATACTCCGTTCTGATTGGTCAGTTTTCTTTAAGGCCAACAGAGAAACATTATTCTCCCGCGTTAGTCTGCGCTTTTCATGAGTAACCAATCAAAAAATAACACACTTTCGAACTGTACCTTTTCCCGAAATAAATATTTAACATTCTGATATTTTGTTTATACTATGTGTTGTCAACTATTTTCATTTGCTCTGGAATTAGTTTTCCTTTTACCATAAACTTACTTAACATACTATGATACAGAATTTCCCATCGTCTGCATTCACACTGTCTTAAAAATTTCTCACGCCAGTTCTTAAAGCGTTTATCAGTAGAACAATGATCTACATATTTACTTTAGACCACATTCACACATCATTCACACTACTAAAAGCAAAAACTGTACAAACATGAGCAACCAAAAAAACCTTCAAGAAATAAACAGAACAATACACAAAAACATTTTCTTGACCTGTTTCTTGCATGTCGCTGTGGACTACTTCCACTAGCAGATGAAAATTAGAACTACGTACTCGACTAAATCCGCTTCAGATCATCTCTCACTGTGCACGCATGAGTCATTCTCCCGATACACAGGCTCTAGACGGGAGCGATGTAAGGTGCCACGCCTCACTCTGTGTGAACGTCCTCGTTGTTGGAAAATCTCTTTCCCTCAGATATTCTTGCATCTTGCTGGAAACATGAAGTACAATATCTGGACTTCGCGATCAGCATCACTCACATCCGTTCAAATGGTTCAAATGGCTCTAAGCACCATGAGACTTAACATCTGAGATCATCGGTCCCCTAGACTTAGAACTACTTAAGCCTGACTAACCTAAGGACATCACACACATGCGTGTCCGAGGCAGGATTCGAACCTGCGACCGTAGCAACAGCGCGGTTCCGGACTGAAGCGCCTAGAACCGCTCGGCCTCACGTCTGTGCGGCCTTGGTCAAATATTGGTACCATTTCACTGTAGCTGGACACGACATTGCATTTGTTCCACAAACCCCAAGAATTTCATGCTGAATAAGTCTGCAGCTTAGACATTTTGCTCACAAGACTCGTACTGCCCCGCGAAATTCAACGATGGAGTACTTTTCCAGATGCCACACCATTTCATTCACGCATTGTACTGTACCTGTTATCCGTACTGCAGCAGAGCTGTGTCAGCAGGATCTCAGACCATGTACTCTCTCCTGACAATGCACCACTGTTGTTGCGCAAAGGTCTTAGAGTGGGACAATAAGTCTAATTTAGTTTCTGAAGTCCATAGCTTAATAGGCAGACGAGTCCTATGCGATTTGGAGAAAGACAAATGACAGCGAAATTTTTCATTTTCGTTTTAACTCTTTGTTGGAACAGGCTCATCATTACATTTACATTTCTTGTGAGTGGCGTGAGAAGAATAGAAATAGAGTCCTACATTTGGTCGAATAATGACAGTTCTGGTTTCGTATCAAAAACTAACAAGAAAACCGCAAACGACATATACTCACCCACGACTAAATCGCCCAATGGTGAAATGGACATATTACAGTGACTGAGGTGTGTTTCGTGTAAAGTTTAAATGTGACTGTTGACTTAAAAGCATGGTTCAAATGTCTCTGAGCACTATGGGACTCAACTGCTGAGGTCATAAGTCCCCTAGAACTTATAGCTACTTAAACCTAACTAACCTAAGGACATCACACACATCCATGCCCGAGGCAGGATTCGAACCTGCGACCGTAGCGGTCGCGCAGTTCCGGACTGTAGCGCCTAGAACCACTTAAAAGTATATTCTGAATAAACGTACTTGGCATTAATCATGATCCACGAAACAATTAGGATGAAAGAAATATACTAGCACAGACAAAGAGAGCATTCTCCGCCAAAGAAGTCCAATGAAATCAAACATAGAGCTCCATATAAATTTCGGAGAATGTACATCTGGAACACAGCATTGTACGGAAGTAAATTATGGATATAGGTGGGCTCTACCAAAACTACAGTTCGGTAGTTTTGGTACAGCATATAAATGACGTAGTAAATGGTAGGATTGCCGGTAGTATTGGTAGAACTGTAGGGAAAGAAACGTAAATGAACATGTAAGAGAGACAATGGGAGCCGACGATATATCTTTGGTTTTTGTTTGTTTTGCACGTAATTAGAACCACACCTCATTCAGTGTTAGACCATTGTGTATTTTATATCCTTACAGAACGTAAAGTGCATTTTATAAGTAATAAAAATCAGTTGATCGCATAATTTCTGCGCTTTCGTGCAGCCAAAGCAAGTACTTTTGATGCAAGTACTGTTTACAAGAACAAACATAAAACATACATACAGTTATTGTTGTTCTTTTGTACTCAACAGAACATTCTTAATCATAATCAAAGGCAAGAGTTTCCTGTTGTTATTGATACATGTAAAAGTTGTTTATGAGTAACAGAAACATGTTTTATGTAAGTTCGACGTATTATTGAAGCGACGTTTGATATATTTTTGTGTTTTTTACCTTTTTGTTGAGGAAATTGCCTTTCCTAGCGCTACATCACAAATCTGTATTGTTTCCTTTATTTGTACTACAACAGTCCTCTGTTTCACGTTACAGATCAACAATTTTTGAATAAAATCTTAATTAAACATTGATAATTTCAGTTTTGCTACAAATACTGTTTATTCTTAAGTAACAGATAGGAGGATAACTACGTAGGTTACGCGCCCTTTTTATGTATCCTCACTCAGTTTATAAATAGATTTTTAGAAGAATTTAGTAAGACACTGACAGCATATATAAAGAAAGCAACTGACTTAACGTACAGGTAATGCACGTCGATCTTAACTGACCAACGCTACTCTTGCTTATGGCTATTTACGGTAGCTGACGGCAGTTTAACAACTCTAATTGTGGGCTATGGGAAAACTGGAAAAGAAAGTAGTCGAAGCGTTTGAGATGTGGTGCTACAGAAGGATGTTTAAAATTAGGTGGACCCGTAAGGCAATAAATGAGGAGGCTCTTTGCAGACTCGACGAGGAAAGGAAAATGTGGAAAACATTGACAAGAAGAAGGGACAGGGTATGTTTTAAAGAGAAAAAAACTGTAGAGCAAAACAGAGATTCGAATATATCCAACAAATAATTAAAGACGTCTCGTGTAGGTGCTACTTTCAGACGAAGAAGTTGGCACAGAAGGAAAGTCGTGGAGAACCACATCAAACCAGTTAGACGACAAAACCCAAATAAAAACTTTCTTTCTTTAAAAACTTTTTCGCCATCCTTCTGTCAGTCTGGGCATTTAAGATAATGATTTATCTTTTGCGAAGTTTTTAATAAAAACGTAACGGTCTCTTCTTCTCTACATTGCTACATTTCTACAATAGGACTTGCTGACGTGTTGTGGGGAGTGGCCGTGCAAAAAACAGAGGTCTGCTGCTAGTTGTGGAGTTCGGTCACTGACGGTAGGAACAGCTTTGAGCAAGTTGTGAGCTCGAGTGTTGCAGGCACTGGAACTGTGTTTACATGGCGACATCCCACAGATTACACAGGCTTCGCACAAAACTGCAGAACAGACTACTCCTGAACACAATAAGATCACTTAGCTTGGACGCTATTGGGTATCTACGGGGTGTCTAAAATGTGCCCGTAGCCCTCTTCACTCTTTACAATAAATAGTTGTTTTACTGGTATCCCTGGTTTGAAGCTGAGGTTCAAAAAATGGTTCAAATGGCTCTAAGCACTATGGGACTTAACATCTGAGGTCATCAGTCCCCTAGACTTAGAACTACTTAAACCTAACTAACGTTAGAACATCACACACATCCATACCCGAGGTAGTATTCGAACCAAGGCATCGCGTTGTTGAGAAAGAGAAGTGTTCGGATGTTTAGTGCTGGCCATTATTTCGACTCCGCATCAGGATGGATTTCTCCTACACGCCGATCAGGGGCCGGAAGTTGGTGTAGTAAAACGCCGGAACTAGTCGCATACATAAATTACGTTCAAAATATAGACGGGTGAAGGTGTTTTTCATTCTATATTTTAAAAGCATTTTTGTCAGTAATGCGTTTTTCCAGCATTGCACTGTTTCAGTTGCTAAGCGGTGGCTGATATGAGTGGACACAGTTCCCATTACTGCGAAGCGATTATTGATATGAGTGTGGGTTCACGAACATCTATAGACATCCTAAACAACGACAGATATAACGATTGCATTTATAGATCGCTTTGATAAGGTCCGCCTTGTACATCAACCCTACTTCATTTTAAGAAATAAGATTTTGTTTCAGCCGGTGTGAAAGACAGCTAGCGTAGTGGGGCAAGGAAAAACGAGGACAAACGTTTGCCGCCGTCGTTCAGTCAACTGACCAACCGTTAAAGGATGCCATTCGTACAACAGCAGTGAAAAACCGCATTAAAAATATTTACATGTATATCTACATCTACATCGATACTCTGCAACTCACACTTAAGTGCCTTGCAGAATGTTCATCGAACTACCTTCACAGTAATTCTATATTATTTCACCCTAGAACAGCGCGCATGAAAAACGACCACCTGTATCCTTCCGTGCGAACTCTGAGTTCCCTTATTTTATTATGATGATCGTTCCTCCCTATGAAGGTCGGCGTCAACAAAATACACATCAAAAAAACTTTGCATCACCTCGGCTCCGAGAGTTCCGGAACCTGTACAGGAAATTTGAACAGAGATCAACATAAACATCATTTCCGCCATTTTTATTGCTCATGAAAACCACACATTGCATGTTGTACCACCATACAGCGAGACCTTCAGAGGTGGTGGTCCAGATTGCTGTACACACCGGTACCTCTAACACCCAGTAGCACGTCCTCTTACATTGATGCATGCCTGTATTCGTCGTGGCATACTATCCACAAGTTCATCGAGGCACTGTTGGTACAGATTGTCCCACTCCTCAACGGCGATTCGGCGTAGATCCCTCAGAGTGATTGGTGGGTTACGTCGTACATAAACAGCCTTTTTCAATGTATCCCAGGCATGTTCGATAGGGTTCATGTCTTAAGAACATTCTGGCCACTCTAGTCGAGCGATGTCGTTATCCTGAAGGAAGCCATGCAGAAGATGTGCACGATGGGAACGCGAATTGTCGTCCACGAAGACGAATGCCTCGGCAATATGCTGCCGATATGGTTGCACTATCGGTCGGATGATGGGCATTCATGTATCGTACAGCTGTTACGACGCCTTCCATGGACACCAGCGGCGTACGTCGGCTCCACATTTCTTCTTCCGTGTCCGGATGCACCAATTATATCTTCCCTTCCCAGTAATTAGCAACGTAGATTGCTTTGTCATTGACTTTCAAAATATCATCTTTAGTGCATGTCATAGACATGTCTGGGCAGATCAGTAGGTGGTCCAAGTCCTGTATTGCTCCGCATTCACACCTATCGCTATCACTGTAACCCCATTTAAATAGGTTTAATTTGCACCCAGTTACTCCAGTGCGCAGCCGGTTTAATGACCTGCAAGTTGTAAAAGGTAGTTGAAATCCTGCAGATCCCTCCTCAAGTAGTTCCATTGTGGAGTGTGGCACCATTTCTTCCCAGAGAGATAGCCGCCTTGCGACGGGCTTGGTGGCGAGCTCTTCAGTAGTTTCAATGAAACTCCTGCGGGATTTCAGCCGGACACGTTGTTTTCGGTGCATATACATCGCGTGTCGAGGATCATTCTTTTGTTTTGATCTTTCGATCTCGGCGGCTACTTGTCTGCGGATAGTGGGTGGTGCTATGCCTATGATGGGGTAAATGATGTCTGTGGGAGTTGGTTTGAGGCATCCTGTGGCAATACGTACAGTTTCGTTTACGGCGACGTCAACTTGCTTAGCGTGGGCAGAGTTCCTCCAAACTGGCGCCGCATATTCCGCAGCTGAGATACTCAGCACCAGACCTGTGGTGCGCAAAACATGTGGTTGAGCTCCCCACGATGAACCTGTTAGCTTCCGCAGTATGTTGTTCCTGGCACAGACCTTTTTTTTAGTGTTGTGACAGTGCTGCTTAAAAGTAAGTGCTCTGTCCAATGTTACTCCCAGGTATTTTGGGCTGTTTGTATGTTTCAGCTCTTCCCCTTGCCACATGACTCGGAGTTTCCGTTTGGCTTGTTTGCTCCTAAGATGGAAGGCGGATACTTGTGATTTACTGGGGTTTGGTTTGAGATTATTGCCGTCGTAATAGGTAGCAAGTTCTGTTAAGGCTCCTGTGAGATTCTCCTCCACTTGTTCAAAGGTTTTATCCTGTGTGGCCACTGCTGCATCATCAGCATATATGAACATTCGTGTCTGGTGGCTGATGGGAAGATCATTGGTATAGATGTTAAACAATATTGGAGCCAAAGCACTGCCCTGTGCAAGTCCATTTTTCTGTGTCCTCCATCGGCTGTTTTTAGATTGTAAGGTTACATAGTAGCGTCTGTTCTGTAGCATACATTGCACGAACATAGAAAGGGTGTAGTCCTTAGTGACATTATACACTTTCTGGGTAAGCAACTTATGGTTAACTGTGTCATATGCAGCACTGAGATCCAGGAATGCGACCCCAGTTACTTCTCCTCTCTGATAGCCGTCTTCGATGTACTGTGTGAGATTCAGGATTTGGCCACAGCATGATTTTCCTGGTCGGAATCCAGCTTGTTCGTTAATGAGGACTTTGTCCACATAATCAGCTATGCGTTTGAGGATCATTCGCTCCAGCACTTTAAATAAATGACAAAGGAGTGAGACAGGCCGGAAATTTTTAGCTTCAGCTGGGTCTTTCCCTGGTTTTAGTAACGCAATAACCCGGGCTTTCCTCCACAGTTTAGGAATTTGCATTGTTGTAATACATTTATTCATTAGCTCTAGGATCCATGCTTGTACTCCCGGTCCAAAATGTTTAATTTGCTCAGATCTCAGATCGTCGAGGCCAGCGGCCTTATTGTTTTTCAAATCTTTGATGGCGTCTTGTAGCTCCTGAATGGAGAACGGGTGAGCTAGGAAGCTAATCTCCTCGTTCAATTTTCTTTTAATTTTGCCATTCCTGATCTTCCTTTTAGTTTTTCCGTTCATGAGTAGTTGGTGAGCTATCTGATCAGGTGTAACTTCACTGTAATTTGGTTGTGGTTCTGTTGGGTCGTTGTTGAGACTTTTGACCAGTTTCCATGCCTTCCTACTGCTGTGCTTCATGTCCGTCTCTTGTAGGAGGTTGCACCACTTTTCCTTTCTCGCTTCGGAGATACCAGACATCAGTGCTTCACCTGCCTGGATCGTTTCCTCTGAGAAGGGGTCCTTATTGTACAGTTCTTCATACTTTTTCAGAGCTTCCTTGCTGCTACCATTGAGTCCAGCGATATACTGGGTGCGGCACCCTCTAGGTATGCGCCGACGAGAGATTTTCTTGACAAGGTCTATAAAAGTTTCATATGTTTGTATCTCTGGATTAATTTCCAGGATCTCCTTATCAAGGTCCTCTGTGAAAAGTTCCCAATGAGCTTTTTTGAAATTGAAGCGTCTCTTGAAGGGCATTACATCTGATTTGATTACTGCTGTAATGCAGCAAGTTATTGCTCTGTGTTGCGATCTTGGAATTGGGTCCTCGATTTGCTTTACAGTTTGCAGGGATACCTTTTCGGAGACAAAGATATTATCTGGATTATATCCTCGTTTCCATCTTCCGCTGTTAAATGATGCAGGCAACTTTGGGTCATGTATCAATTTCAGTTTAGTCTGGTCTGCCCAGGCCTCCAGCATTTCGCCATCGTCATTTGTCTCTTTATAACCCCATGCGAGCCCGTGACAGTTAAAGTCTCCTAGTACAACTTTCATGTTTTTTGAATGGAAATTTCCCGGCTCCGTAAATTTGAACCTCGCACCGGGTGGTTTGTACACGGATGTTACAGTACATGAATGTAGCTCAATAGTTAAGATTTCTATGTTTTCTTCGCAGGTCAGAGCACAGGAGCGTACGTCTAAGTTCGGTTTCACAAATATAGCACTTCCGTACCTTTCGTGTGGTCTCTCAAGAACTAATTTCATGCCCTGTATTTTTGGTGTATGGCTAGTTGGTGCTCTGTGTGTTTCTTGTAACACTAAAACATCACAGTTGTTTCGTTTGCACATGTCAGATAATAAAATTTCTTTATTTACAGATAAGCCTTCAATATTGCAGCAAGTTGTCACTAGTGATGGTCTTGATAAAGGCCTTTTTTGAGTCTCTTCGGAGAGTTGTTTTGTCATCTTTGGTTTTGGTGCTCCGGTGTTTTGCAGGATTGGCCGACTAGGTCGTTTCCAGGGGACGCCCGATTGCTTGTTGTTCGAGTGGTGAACGCAATCTTCGTGGAGGCTCCTGCAGTGTCCCCCGGCTCCACATAATGCCACCCCAAAAAAACAGGGAGTCTTCACCTTGCTGCACTCGCTGGACAGTGTGTCTAAGGTGTTTAGCCTGACCGGGTTGCCTCCAAACACTTCTCCGACGATTGTCTGGTTGAAGGCATATGCGACACTCATCAGTGAAGAGAACGTGATGCCACTCCTGAGCGGTCCATTCGGCATGTTGTTGGGCCCATCTAAACCACGCTGCATGATGTCGTGGTTGCAAATATGGACCTCGCCATGGACGTTGGTAGTGAAGTTGCGCATTATGCAGCCTATGCGCACAGTTTGAGTCGTAACACGACGTCCTGTGGCTGCACGAAAAACATTATTCAACATTTTGTCGCTGCTCTCAGGGTTCCTCTGAGCCATAATCCGTAGGTGGCAGTCATCCACTGCAGTAGTAGCCCTTGGGCGGCGTGAGTGAGGCATGTCATCGACAGTTCCTGCCTCTCTGTATCTCCTCCGTGTCGCAACAACATCGCTTTGGTTCGCTCCGAGACACCTGGATACTTCCCTTGTTGAGAGCCATTCCTGGCACAAAGTAACAATGCGGACGCGTTCGAACCGCGGTACTGACCGTCTAGGCATGGCTGAACTACAGGTTGGTTGGTTTGTGGGAGTAAAGGGACCAGACTGCTACGGTCATCGGTCCCGGCTGAACTACAGACAACACGAGCCGTGCACCTCCTTCCTGGTGGAATGACTGTAACTGATCGGCTGTCGGACCCCCTCCGTCTATTAGTCGCTGCTCATGCATGGTTGTTTACATCTTGGCGTGGGTTTAGTGACATTTCTGAACAATCAAAGGGACTTTGTCTGTGATACAATATCCACAGTCAACGTCTATCTTCAGAAATTCTGGGAACTGGGGTGATGCAAAAAAAATTTTGATGTGTGCATTTTTGCATTCGGAGGGGAAAGGTCTTGATTGAAATTTCGTGAGAAGATTCCGCCGCAGCATGAAACGCCTTTGTTTTAATGATGTCCACCCCCAGATCCTGTATCGTGTCCGTCACGTTCTCCCCCTTATTTCTCGATAATACAACACGTGCTGCCCTTCTTTGAACTTTCTCGGTGTATTCCCATTAATCCTATGTTGTAAGGATCCCACACCGCGCAGCAGCGCTCCAAACGACGATGGACAAGCATAGTGAAGCAGTCTCTTCAGTAGATCTGTTGCATCTTGTAAGTGTTCTGCCAATAAATCGCAGTTTTTGGGTCGTCTTGTCCACATTTTCTGTGTGCTCGTTCCGATTTAAGTTGTTCGAAAATTGTAATTCCTAGGTATTTAGTTGAATTTACGGCCGTTTTATTTGACTGATTTATCGTGTAACCGAAGTTTAACGGATTCCTTTTAGCGCTCATGTGGATAACAACACACATTTCATTATTTGTGGTTAACTGACAATTTTTTCACCATACAGATGTCTTTTCTAAATTGTTTTGCAATTTGTTTCGATCTTCTGATGACTTTACTAGACGATGAACGACAGCACCATCTGCAAACAACCAAAAACGGCTGCTCAGATTGTCTCCTAAGTCGTTTGTGTGGGTTAGGTGCAGCAGAGGTCCTATAATACTACCTTGGGGAAAAATCACTTCTGTTTTACTCCATAATTTTCCGTCAGTCACTACGATATGTGACCTCTCTGACAGGAAATCACGAATCCAGTCGCATAACTGAGACGATATTTCATATGCATGCAATTTGATTCCAAGGTGCTTTTGAGTTACAGTGTCAAAAGCCTTCTGGAAATCTAGAAACGTGGAATCAATCTGAAATCCTTTGTCAATAGCACTCGACACTTGCTGTGACTAAAGAGCGTGCTGTGTTTCACAAAAACGATGTTTTCTAAATCAATAGACCGTTCTCTTCGAGGTAATTCATAATGTTCGAACACAACATCCAGATCCTGCTACATATCGACATTAATGATATAGGCCTGTAGTTTAGTGGATTACTCGTATTGCCTTTTTTCAATATTGTTGTGACCTGTGCAACTTTCCAGTCTCTGGGTAAGGATCTTTCGTCGAGCGAGCAGTTGTATATGATTGTTAAGTGTGGAGTTATTGCATCAGCACACTCTGAAAGGAACGTGACTGACTCTGAAAGGAACGTAACTGATTTAAAATCTGGACGGGAAGACTTGCTTTCATTAAGTGATTTAAGTTGCTTCACTGCTCTGAGGATATCTACTTCTAATTTACTCATATTGACAGCTGTTCTTGATTCGAATTCTGGAGAACTTACTTCGTCTTCTTTGGTGAAAGAATTTCGGAAGCTTGTGTTTAGTAGCTCTACTTTGGCAGCACTGTCTTCGATAATATTTCCATTGCTACCGGACAGAGAACATTGACCGTGTCTTGCCGCTAACATACTTCACGTACGAGCAGAATCTCTTTGGATTTTCTGCCAGGTTACGAGACAAATTTTCGTTGTGGAAACTATTATACGCATCTCGCATTGAAGTCCGCGCTAAATTTTGTGCTTCTGTAAAAGATCGCCAATCTTGGAGATTTTGCGCTTGTGTAAATTTCAGTGTTCTGACCCATTTTGTGTGCCAAGGAGGATTAGCTCTGTCGTTTATTAATTTATTTGGTACAGATCTCTCAATTTCTGCTGATATTATTTCTCTGAATTCAAGCCACATCTGGTCTACAGTTACGTAGCTAATTTTGAAGGAGTGGAGATTCTCTCTCAGGAAGGAGTCAAGTGAAATTTTATCTGCTTTTTTGAATAGGTATATTTTTCCTTAATTTTTGGATTGTTTTGGGGTTACAATATTCAATCTCACTACAACATTCCTGTGTATACTAATCCCTTTAATCGTTTTGATGCTTAAGATTATTTGTTTCTAAGAGGTCAAGTGTGTTTTCATAATCGTGAGCTCATGAAGTAGCTGCTAGAAATAATTTTCAGAGACTGCATTTTGCACAATTTCGGATGATGTTTTAGGCGGACCTCCGGATTTAAACACGTATTTTTGCCAGCACATCTAGGTCACCACCAATATAATTGTGAGAGTCGGACACCTGTTTGATATTATGCTGAAGTTTTCTTTGAACCTTTCAGCAATTTTGACATCTAAGTTGGGAGGTCGGTAAAAGGATTAAGTTATTTTTTAATTCCGGTTGCCAAGAATGATCTCTACCCATAATAATCCACAGGACTTCTCTGCTTCAATTTCGCGACAAGATAAACTACTTCTAACAGCAACAAGCACTCCACCGCTAACTGTTTTTAGTTTATCCTTTTGGAATACCGTTAGGTCCTTTTCAAAAATTTCGGCAGAACTTATCTCCGGCTTTAGCCAGCTTTCAGTGCCTATAACGGTTTGAGTACGAGTGCTTTCCTGTGCAAGCTTCTTCAACTCCCAGTACCTACTGCAACCTACATCCTTCTGAATCTGTTTAGTGTATTCATCTCTTGGTCTCCCTCTACGACTTTTACCCTCCACGCTGCCCTCCAATACTAAATTGGTGATCCCTTGATGCCTCAGAACATGTCCTACCAACCGATCCCTTCTTCTAGTCAAATTGTGCCACAAATTTCTCTTCTTCCCAATTCCATTCAGTACCTCCCCATAAGTTATGTCGTCAACCCATCTAATCTTCAGCTTTCTTCTGTAGTACCACATTTCGAAAGCTTCTATTCTCTTCTTGTCTAAACTATTTACCGTCCATGTTTCTCTTCCATACATGGCTACACTCCACACAAATACTTTCAGAAACGACTTCCTGACGTTTAAATCTATACTCGATGTTCACAAATTTCTCTTGTTCAGAAAGGCTTTCCTTGCCATTGCCAGTCTACATTTTATATCCTTTATACTTCGACCATCCTCAGTTATTTTCCTGCCCAAATAGCAAAACTCATTTGCTACTTTAAGTGTCTCATTTCCTAATCTAATTCCCTCAGTATCACCCAATGTAATTCGACTACATTCAATTACCCTCGTTTTGCTTTTGTTGATGTTCATCTTATGTCCTTCTTTCAAGACACTGTCCATTCCGTTCAACGGCTCTTCCAGGTCCTTTGCTGTCTGTGGCAGAATTGCAGTATCATCGTCGAACCTCAGAGTTTTTATTTCTTCTCTGTTTACGTGTTTGCAGTTTGGGTGTCACCGGCTGCTGTCTGAGGTTGTCTTTCTCATTATTCGTCAAGTCTTCTAAGACGGCGGTATTTCGAGTCAAAGTTTCACTCGTGCTTTTATTGGATGTTGGTTGCAATAGAGAAATCGGTTCGCTGTGAGGTTGCTCATTCATAGTTGGTTCTTGCATAAAATCATTCTCAACATCGCAGGTATTTAGGCGTTTCCCAGCATCTTTCGGGGTCCATTGTACTGAATCCGTTACAGCTGTCACGATTTCGTTAGGTTCGTGTGATCTCCATACTGTTACGTGAGGGATGGCACTCTTGGCTTCTGCTTGGGGTGTGTGGTCGTCCGTGTTCACATTAGGGTTTGGATCGGAACTCGTCCGCGGGCAGACGTAGCGTAAAGTCGCAGTTGTAAACACTCAGCACGAACGTGCCCGGAAGAGTTGCACGCCGCGCACGTCGTCGGCTGGTCGTCGTATATAACGATACCACTGTAACCAAACACGTTGGTGGACGATGGTACATGTTTGTGCAAATTGACCTTTAATTGTCTCACTCCATTGAGCATTTGGAATTTACATGCACTGGACGTCTAGACCACCGTTCGGCAACGTAACTGAGGACTTTCAAATTGGCTCAAATGGCTCTGAGCACTATGGGAATTAACTTCTGAGGTCATCAGTCCCCTAGAACTTAGAACTACTTAAACCTAACTAACCTAAGGACATCACACACATCCATGCCGGAGGCAGGATTCGAACCTGCGACCGTAGCGGTCGCGCGGTTCCAGATGTAGCGCCTAGAATCCCTCGGCCACCCCGGCCGGCGCTAAGGACTTTCCCGTACGGCACAATCACTGCATTTATCTGTTTCGCTGGAACTTCGCATGGCAGTTCGAATATCTTGGTCGTCCGTATTCCAAATCGTGCATGTGCTATGGTAACTTCGCCTACGTTTCCGTCACAATGATTAAACTTCATAAGCATAAGGTGCTGGCGATCTAGCCAAGAAATCACCAAATGCTGTACATGGATGAGCACCTACAGTAGCTAATACATAGGATTAATAATAAATAGCATAAGCAACATTATTTCTCTACTAATAACCATTTGTGTGTGTGTGTGTGTGTGTGTGTGTGTGTGTGTGTGTGTGTGATTCGCAGTCAACGGCTCGAAGAAACCATTCCGAGGTATTCACCGCCAGTCACATTCGGTGATGGTACTAACAAATCTTTCCTCTATCCTATCTTCTTTTTATATTCTTCTTAAAAACAACAAAATTTTATTTATATTTCAACCTTAAATTATTGTTATTTTGAAAAGTATCATTCTTTGTAAATGTTGTAGATAAAACAAAAGAAAAGAAAACTGTAAAAAGATGAAAAACGAAAACTGTAAGATGTACGACCTGTTTTAAACATCAGGTAACAGGTCTATGATTTGGCAATAAATAAATAAATAAATAAAAACTTCATAATTCTGCCGTAAGACTCAACTACTTTGTCGCATAAGTTAGCGTCCTTCAATTTGACAAAAACAACGCTGCTCACTATCAAAAGATGTATTCCAATAACATCTTTTGAATCAAGTTTTACTTCGTATTCTAACCAATATTCGATTTCGTGTAGCTTGGGTCTCGAGTAATGACGACCAAACGATAATGTCAAAGTATCTTTCTGTTCAAGTGGGCCATCACGGCATCATATTGCAGATTTCAATAAGCGTAGAAATTTCTGCAACGCTGCAATAAACATTGCGACTTACTACGCCGTAGTGGTGCGTATACGGACAAACCAACTGCCCCCTCCCGGCACGCCCTGTTATCGTCCGAATTGTACCATTTCCGAATGGTGTGAGAAAAGAACAGTTGTGGGTACAACACTGTATTGGCTAGGACATTAAAATACGTACGTCTGACTTAACCGCCCTGCCACTCCACGTGACGTGTGCGGCAGCAAGTAGTATGAAACTTCCTGGCAGATTAAAACTTTGTGCCCGACCGAGACTCGAACGCGGGACCTTTGCCTTTCACGGGCAAGTGCTCTACCATCTGAGCTACCGAAGCACGACTCACGCCCGGTACTCACAGCTTTACTTCTGTCAGTATCTCGTCTCCTACCTTCCAAACTTTTTACAGAAGCTCTCCTGCAAACCTTGCAGAACTAGCACTCCTGAAAGAAAGGATACTGCGGAGACATGGCTTAGCCACAGACTGGGGGAGGTTTCCAGAATGAGATTTTCACTCTGCAGCGGAGTGTGCGCTGATATGAAACTTCCTGGCAGATTGTAAAGCTGTGAGTACCGGGCGTGAGTCGTGTTTCGGTAGCTCAGATGGTAGAGTACTTGCCCGCGAAAGGCAAAGGTCTCGCGTTCGAGTCTCGATCGGGCACACAGTTTTAATCTGCCAGGAAGTTTCATATCAGCGCACACTCCGCTGCAGAGTGAAAATCTCATTCTAGCAAGTAGTATGTTACTTGACTCATTTTGGAACGTGCCGCCGGCCGATGTGACTGAGCGGTTCTAGGCGCTTCAGTCTGGAACCGCGCGACCGCTACGGTCGCAGGTTCGAATCCAGCGTCGGGCATGGATGTGTGTGATGTCCTTAGGTTAGTTAGGTTTAAGTAGTTCTAAGTTCTAGGGAACTGATGACCTCAGATGTTAACTCCCATAGTGCTCAGAGCTATTTGAACCATATTTGGAACGTGGCCACTCGGGATTTGAATTATAAGACTCTCCCTGACGCATAACACCTCGCTTGTAGCATCTTCTGCTGGAACAGGCCGAGCGTCTCTGTGACGTTCTCGCACTGGCTAAATCTGTCCGTTAAGAAACGCGCTGTTCTTCTCAGGCACAACTGTATTTCCTGTATTAAACCTACTTATTAAGTGTTTCACACTTGGGGCAATAGCGTAGAAATGGTTGAACAATGAGTTCTGTAAGACACCGTCTTCCGTGCTTAAACTACACTTTCTTAGGAATCTTCCGATAAATCTGAGTCTGACATCTTTCTTCTTCACGAATACATTTGGAAAAGTGGAAATTTATGGTAAGGATTATGGGACCAAACTGCTGAGGTCATAGGTCCCTAGGCTTACACACTACTTAATCTAACTTAAACTAACTTACGCTGAGGACAACACACATATCCATGCCCGAGGGAGGATTCGAACCTCCGACGGGGGGAGCTTCGCGAGCCGCGACAAGGCGCCTCAGACCGCACGGCTACCCCGTGCAGCCAAATAGATTTTAGTGGTCTTCCCACCTGAAAGCAATTTATGTGGCTCTTGAGCACTATGGGACTTAACTTCTGAGGTCATCAGTCTCCTAGAACTTAGAACTACTTAAACCTAACTAACCTAAGGACATCACACACTCCATGCCCGAGACAGGATTCGAACCTGCGACCGTAGCGTTCGCGCGGTTCCAGACTGTAGCGCCTAGAACCGCTCGGCCACTCCGGCCGGCAGAATTTATATGCTGCGTTTATAAAGCACCCGCTACTTTCACAACCTACATTTTCTTGTTCTTTACTGCTTTCCAGAACGTATTAGAAAGTTTAATTTTAACAGAGAAGAAACAACACATCGTCTGATGCTGACTAGGGAAGGATACTTCCACTAAAATGGAGAAATTGATCTGACAGGTAGCAGATACACGGTCCAGTAACATTAATGTGACAGCTGTCTATGTTCACCATCAACGTGCAATAATCACTCACTGACGGCAGATGGCAGCAGTAGCAGTTGTGTCGTCGGGACGTGGAAAACAGTGCAGGTATTGTCGCAATGCAGAAACGGAGCGATCTATCTGACGTCTAAACGGGCCAAGGGTGGAAGCATTTCCGAAACGACTAAGTTTGTAAACCGTACGCGTGCCGCCGTGGTCATCATACACCGTGCATGGCAGAAGGGCGCTATCCAAAACCGGCGCCGAGGCAACTGTGTTTCACCAAGGGATATACATGACGCGTGAACGACGGCTGCGGCGGGGGAACAGACGTGCAACTGACAGTCGAAATGAACCGAGGTGCTAGCAACAGTATCTCCTCAACGACGGTTCAACGACCGTTGCTGCGTATGGGCCTCCGGAGCAGGTGCCTGTTTCATGCGCCCATGTTGACTGCTGTTCACCGGCGACGAAGGCTGGAACTGACACGCCAGTATGGCAACTGGACCCCACTGAGTGTCGACAGTGCCCCATTCAAATGCACGACTATTGTGCTCCATCCGGAAGATGGCCTAAAATGTCTGAGAGGAAACACAAGAGCCGGAGGACGGAGCTTTAGGGTCCGGGGAATATTTTTACTACATCTACATCCATACTCCGCAAGCCACCTCACGGTGTGTGGCGGAGGGTACCTTGAGTACCTCTATCGGTACTCTCTTCTATTCCAGTCTCGTATCGTTCGTGGAAAGAAGGATTGTCAGTATGCCTCTGTGTGGGCTCTAATCTCTCTGATTTTATCCTCATGGTCTCTTCGCGAGATATACGTAGGAGGGAGCAATATACTGCTTGACTCCTCGGTGGAGGTGTGTTCTCCAAACTTCAACAAAAGTCCGTACCGAGCTACTGACCGTCTCTCCTGCAGAGTCGTCCACTGGAGTTTATTCATCATCTCCGTAACGCTTTCGCGATTACTGAATGATGCTGTAACGAAGCGCGCTGCTCTCCGTTGGATCTTCTCTATCTCTTCTATCGACCCTATCTGGTACGGATACCACACTGGTGAGCAGTATTCAAGCAGTGGGCGAACAAGTGTACTGTAACCTACTTCCTTTGTTTTCTGATTGCATTTCCTTAGGATTCTTCCAATGAATCTCAATCTGGCATCTGCTTTACCGACGATCAACTTTATATGATCATTCCATTTTAAATCACTTCTAATGCGTACTCCCAGATAATTTATGGAATTAACTGCTTGCAGTTGCTGACCTGCTATATTGTAGCTAAATGATAAGGGATCTTTCTATGTATTCGCAGCACATTACACTTGTCTCCATTGAGATTCAATCGCCATTCCCTGCTCATGTGTAAATTCGTTGCAGATCCTCCTGCATTTCAGTACAATTTTCCATTGTTACAACCTCTCGATATACCACAGCATCATCTGCAAAAAGCCTCAGTGAACTTCCGATGTTATCCACAAGGTCATTTACGTATATTGTGAATAGCAGCGGTCCTGCGACACTCCCCTGCGGCACACCTGAAATCACTCTTACTTCGGAAGACTTCTTTCCGTTGAGAATGACATACTGCGTTCTGTTATCTAGGAACTCTTCAATCCAATCACATAATTGGTGTGATAGTCCATATGCTCTTACTTTGTTCATTAAACGACTGTGGGGAACTGTATCGAACGCCTTGCGGAAGCCAAGAAACACGGCATCTACCTGAGAACCTATGTCTGAGTCTTGTGGACGAATAGCGCCATTCCCTGAGTGGCCTCGTCGTTCTGGAAGACACAGTGGATCATCACATGTATGCATCTGTCCTTTGGGGCTATGGCCGCCCCTACATGCAGTTGGTTTTTCCTCTGTACGATGGTATCTACCAGCAGTTCAATCCAACGTGTCACACAGCTCTCAGTGTACGTGCATGGTGCGAAGAGCACCAGGATGGGTTTACCGTACTCCCCAAGCCACCAGACTACCCGCCCGGATTTAAAGCCAGTCGAGAATCTGTGGGACCACTTCGATCGTGCTGTATGCGTCATGAGTCCTCAACCGGGAAATCTAGCGCAGCTGGCCAAGGCACTGGAGTCGGCATGTCTCCACATTCGTATCCTTGATACCTTCCAGAACCTCGATGACTTTTTCTGTGTGTCTCGCGCTGAAAAGGTGGTTATTCGGGTTTTTGACAAGTGTTCACATTTATGTGACTGGACAGTGTAGTTGTTATACAGGGTGAAAAGTATTTAAACTGACAAACTCTGGGAGGTTGTAGGGGACATAAAAACAAATATTTTCCCCTAATGTCATTTTTTCCTATGGGGATTATTTAAACCGGTGGTGGCCGTTTTACGCTCTTCAGTTGTTGTAGGCCGTATTACGATCTTCAGTTGTTAGATGGCGTATTACGCTCTTCAGTTGTAAACAACTGCTGTGCACCAGTGTTCTAGCGCATTGTCTCTGTTTACTAATGGAGCGATACACCTGGAGTGAGTACACTGATGTAGTTGGTGCGTACTACATAGCGCACCACAACAGACGAGCGGGTTTATCAACAACAATACCCTAATCGCCGTATCCCGCATCATACGACCTTTGCTGCTGTGTACCAATGTCTGCGTGAGACCGGGTCATTCAGCAGATTACCTGGACAGGGACGCCGTCGCACGGTAAGAACGCTGCAATTTGAGGAAACTGTCTTGTAGCATGTGGAGCGGAGCGGGATCCTACAATTAGCACTCGTGCAATTGCATGTAACATGGGGACGAATCAAACGAATGTAAGAACAGTCCTTCGAGAGCCATTGTTACGTCCATTTCACTTACAGCGTGTCCACAACCTGGAACCAGTTGATTATCCACCCAGACCACAGTTTTCACAGTGGTACCTGGAACAGTGTAAAATGCATCCTACATTTCCATCCTCTGTGTTGTTTACCGATGAAGCAACTTTCGGGCGTGATGGATTCTTCAACATGCACAATTCGCATGCTTGGAGTGAGGATAACCCACATGCCACAGTTACTAGCGCTCATCAAGTGCGGTTCTTCGTTAATGTGTGGGTCGGTGTTGTTGGGGACTATTTAATTGGGCCGTATCTGCTACCTAGGCGTGAGCGTTGATTCCTGGACCGACGGTTCCCAGAAACGTGGATTGGCAGAGGTGGTCCTGTACCATGGCCTGCTCGATCTCCAGAAATGTCCCCTCTGGACTTTTTTGTGTGGGGAGAGATGCGCAACCTTGTTTACGCAAGTCCTGTTGCATCAGAAGAGGATCTGGTTGCCCAGATAGTAGAAGCAGCTGGAACAATTCAGGATACTCCTCTATTTACGTGGCAATGGAGGCATTTTTGAAAAGCTACTGTAATTGAAATTGGGTTGTGTCTCTTGGTCATAAAAAATGGAAAAGTGTTTGTTGGTTTAATTAATTTGCCGCCAGAGAAATCTTCCTCTACCGGTTTAAATACTATTCATAGGAAAAAATGACATTAGGAAAAAATATTTGTTTTGATGTCCCCTACAACCTCCCAGAGTTTGTCGGTTTAAATACTTTTCACCCTGTAGATTATGATGAAACCCGAAAAAATACGTCATACTTAGGTAACGCACGGTGACAGGAATAAGTGCAGAAAGCTGCAGTGGGCGTGCCCGTCATGCTGGGAATGAGGCTAGAGCGGTTTCCCCAGCAGACGCTGGCTGCAGACAGCTTCCAGGAAGCGCTGGCAGCGGCACAGGAACAAAAATATCAGAAGTCTGTCCGCGTCACCTTCCCCGTAAGCGAGTCACCGCAGCCAACAGCAACACACGCCGGCTCTGCCTCTACGCGTCACGCAGCCGCAGCCGCAGCCGCCGCCGCCGTTGGCCGAACAATAACTCCCACGCGCGCGCTGCGCCCACGTGGCCACACAGTGAGCTGCAAGCTGCGCACGTGCCCGCGTGCCCCATTTGACAGATACCCTGCTCGTTTCGTGACCTGTGCCTACTTTGCAGAATAGCATCGACCCATTCAATTCCGCTCCCCTGTACAATATCCCATTCATACAATACGCATGCGTAATTTAATATAACCCACTGTTAAGAATGGCTCAGTAATCATCCATATAAGGCACGTAAACACAACGCCAACGAATGACAGCCAATAGCTTTGTTGGACGAGATATGATTCATTTGTACGGGCGGCAAATGGGAGCCAACGTAGCGGTTGGCCTTGGTTGCGGCTCGGTCTGCCGGCAGTAGCATAAAAGCGTTGATGTGGATGCCGGGTCGAATGTTCGTTGGTTCAGTAGCGCTAGGACGGGTGTGTATTTAAGTTTTTCAGGACAGCCACAAGTCGATCTATGCTTTATTGTTCCGTTTCGCTTTTAAATTTAACAAGATCAATATCAGAAACTCTGGAGTTTACAGTGAAGGTATGGTAGCTGGCTGTTAAATTAAAAAGCGAAACCGACCAGTAAAACACACGAGTGCGACTTGTGGTTGCCATGGAAAACATAAACAGTCGCTGTTTACCTTGCAGGAAATACTGGGGTAAGGAGTGGAATATGGAGAGAGCATTAAAGCTGATAGTGTTTTATAGTGAACTACAATGTTTATGGACCCCTACGAATTGTGATTATAAAAACAAATTGAAAATATTATAGGTTTGGAGGGACATAAGTGGACCATTAGAAAGAAATCTGCTCGTTGCCGTTCTTTTTTGACACATTAACGCCGTGAACTACAAAGAGAAACAAACAAAAGTGGGAGTGACCATGTGACCATTAATCTTTCTTCTGCAAGTACAGCTCTCCTAAAAGCGGTGTCATCTTTGGAGATTTTAAGGCCTACACTCTTCAAAAACAATTCGAAATCTGTAGTTTTCATACGGAAAAATATGAAATTGCCCATATTCCAATTCAGCTTTAAGGGAGGCACTAATTTTGTCCCTACGTTTTGAAAGAGAGGTTGACCACCAGCGCCGTCTCATCTTTTTCTGATAATCAGTTTCTTCCAGTAAAATAAATGCTGTACATGTGAATGACTGCTAGATTCTCTTCTTCCATCATAATATCGGCAGGTGAAATAGCAAGTAAAACTGTTGTTGATAACAATAACACAGTGGGAGCAACGTCGGCAAGTTGTCAGAGCCAGTTGCGATTCCAAATGGCCGAATCCCCTGGCCCCAAGCCCTTCGTTTGGTTAGGATGAGAAGCCGAACGCCAAAACATTGGCGACCAACGTTCGGTCGAACCCAGTGTCTATCGTTCGTTGGTCTTCGCTGGCCTAGTGTGTACGCGCCATAAGTAAATCTCAGTCAACGAAGCGGTTGGCTGTCGTTCGTTGGCCTTCTTTGGCCTAGTGTGTACGCGCCTTAAATGCGATGACCGTTTTAATTCATTTCCGTTTGATCCCGTACCTAATGACATCGCCATAGATGGGACGTCGAAACCCAGTCTTTCTTCCTCCTTAAGCTTCGGGAAATTGGGGTTAAAATTTCCGACGTGAGAACTATTGACAGAGATGAACCTCGCGATTTCAGCTGGTTAGATGGACAAGTGCACATACAGTCAGTCGCCGAACAGATTATCCAACAGCCGTTCTTGGGCGTACTTTCCGCTCACGCTAAGTAATAGTAAGGGGCGTGCCCTGTTTTCCTTTGTATAAACGAAAAAGAAAGAAAAACAGAAGGTGCACAACCATTCTCATAGTCCTTTCTTATACTGTCATTTGAAAACTCTTTCAGTGATTTTAAATATAGCATGGGCCTCTTTTCTATACTCTCAATTTTAAAAAATCCGTGTTATTGGTGACAAATATAGTCATTCGGACACCTTCAACAAAGTTTGTGACCTTCCGTTTTGATTGTGAAAACTTGATGCCAGATCGACTACTCAGTCAAGTTTATGCGCCCCATAGGGCCACGTACATGGGGGTGTGGCTAATAGTTGTCCAATCAAAAGACGATAGATCAGGTTTTACCTTTTTTCTGTTGACCTAATATTGCGATAAATTTATGATCATCACCACTATAACGTATTGTTTTCTCACATGGACCGTAACTAACCAGTTGTTCAACGTAAGGTTGCATGTATGCGCTTGACCTTAAAATGATAGTATAATCGGTGTTGCATCACTGTACATAATAACGAAACAATGACACGAGGTGTCATAAAAAAACTGTGTGCGATCCTCTGGACGAACAGTCCGGGACGGCAAAGCTGGGTAGTAGTATCGTCACATGTCTGTTGATCTGACAGAAATGTGTGAAAGAAGTGAATCGGAAGACGCTCTCGGAGCAGTGTCGCTGCCTCCTTGGGCGGGTTCCTACGTCGTTATTGCGTTTTGGTTTTAACTGAGCCATTACCACTGTCAGTCCCCTCTAGTTCCTATATATGAGTGTATTAAATTATGTACAGTGGATACGCCTCTGAAAATAAGATGGGGTGACCAGTTGATCCATTAGCCAAAAGAGACTGTACGCATGCACATAGTCTTTTCTCAGTGCCGAGGTAAGAATGTAACGTAACGCCATCTGTATCAAACTTTCGTGCATTAAGAGGGGATGAACGGAAAAGTAAACATTTATGTAAAAAATCATTACAGCCATATTTATTAATGTACAAATCTAAAATTTTGCATGTGTAAAGCAAAAGATCTGTGTTTTAACGGAAAAATATAATAAAATATGTAGGATTACTATTTCGCCATAAATTTGAATTTTGAATTTTTTTATTGTCTTTTTTACAAAAAGCCATAACTCAAATTCTAAACATGCAATTAATCTGAATATTTTATTGTAGTGTCCTGAGAAGGTTATAAGACCACTGAACTACAGTTATTAATTTATAGTACAAATTGCATCATTAACAGAGTTTTTAATTTTGCACATCAAAAATTAACTTTTTTTCTACATACAATCATCTAAAAATCAGAATGTATTTGCAGGATCTCGCATTTTTTAGTTCCACAGAGACAGTAACACGCTGCTAAGAGTTCCTGAAAATTTCATAGCATTAGACCACATGCTTTTTGAGAAAAGGCTTCTAATGACGTAAAAAATGTAAAACAGAGAAAATGAGGTTCAAAGGTTTTCTTCTCATACTTCCACATGTAATAAGCTTACTTCAATTTTAAAATCTTCCATACTGATACTCCCCATCCTCCAGGTTTCTCTTCTCTCCTCTTCGAACCTGCCTGGCCTGTACTTGCAGGTTAGCTGTTAGCTTTCTTGACCCAGCTCTCGTCGATGGTGTAAAATGTTTTTGTTGTAAACACACCAGAACCTATACCGAGTCTCTTCAGCACTTCAATTCTGTCATTACTTCCGTTATTGTAACGTAAAACTGCATCATAGACACCTATTTGAGTACTTCAAGTCCACAGAATGTGTTTTTTGAGCATCTAATCTACATTAAATTACTGAGGCTTTCATTTGCATTTTGTGTCTTTCCGTGAAGGCACTTCCTCAATTTTATGTGAATACGTCTCGTTTCTGTTATTGAACTTACACCAATCGTCTTTTTTGTTGGCAAACCCATTTCCATGAAACCTCCGTTTCCTAAGCAGTGTTTTTCCACCACCCTTTATGCATAAATCTTGACTTCCACGTGTAAAGGTTTGCGAATTCAACCTTCCACCTACTAATATGTGTTAGTATTGTCAAAACGTAAGTAAACCACATGCAAGAAAGTATTCAGGCAAAGATATAGATGACATCCAAAGATATGGAAAGAAAATAGCCTTCACACCGACAAGGATTCCGCTGAAGCAAGCAGTTTCCCAAATGTCGGAAAAGGTGGGAGTGGTCGCCAGTGCAGAGATAATCAGTTTAACGGTTTAAAGGCATTTATAAAGCTGCTATCACGATAAAATTCACACAGAAAATAGATTAAACTGTGTAGATCAAGAAAATAATATTTTTGAAAAATCGATTTTTTTGGACCAAAATCCATTACATTACATTACATCCTCCACCCCCCTTCTTCACAATGATGTTGAAACGTATCGATAAAGCAGTGATTTATTTATGCAGAAACAGAGTATTAGTTAGTGATTCAGATGTTTCTTAGCTCATATTCACAGCAAATGCTCCAGACCTCTGCAGTCTCTGCTTTCAGCTGTCGAGGGAGAATGGGCTGCCACTCCTCGGCAGACATTCACACATCTCATAGGTAGTGCCCCGGAACACTTTAAGCCGTCATAAAGACGAAGAGTCGAAATACCCCATATTATTGTCCAATAATGGATGTCTACGTACTTTTGATCAGATATTGTATTTATCCACTTATGAAATTTGTTGCCAGTAGTTCATTTGAATTTGAGAGTAATGGAGTCTTACACAAATACAGTGCTAAAGGGAAAATGATTTGCAGGGCCCTGTAGCTCTGTTACAGATATGATAGAAATATATATCCACAAAACTCTTTAATAAGCAGTGAAATACAACACATACGCTATCTACCAGCTAAAATAAACATTAGACACGAAGAGGAAGTGTTTTCTGATACAGATATTTGTCTTTCCTTCTACACTGTTTAGGAAGCTCTCAAGAGCAAAAACATAATCAGTTACAGATAGGTAAATCGAAAACATGTAGCAACATACATATGATGGACTTTGAGCCATACTTGCTGTACCGGTGGCGTGGTGCAGTGGTGCAGTTCGGTTCTCACTGCAGGCATTTTTTTCCTTTTATTTTATTCCTCGCTATGTTAAACTATTAATTACAAAATTTAAATATATTTTAACAGTTCATTGTACATACGTAAAGTTCATATATTCAATTTAGTTACGATTACTACCCCTGCAAGTCGAAAGGCCACATGTCGTGGTAAAATAGGCTAGTATACAAGGCAATTTAGTATGAAAGTGTATGAAAAAAGTTAGATTTGCAGGTGTGATGTACGCGATGCACTGTTCTGCTTTCCGTGTTTGGTACCCGAGAACAATGATGCATGACTTACAGTGGACGTGAAAGATTTAGGACATATTGATAAATTAATAATAATAATAAAAAAAACACAGCTAAAGTCATAAACACAGAAACAGCATACTTTGTCTTAGAGCTTTAGGTAAAGCTAATCTCACAACAATATTAAGTCATAATATTTTCGTAATATTGTAACACAATGGTAAAACTTCACGAGCCACCACTGGGCTTACCTGCAAATAAACAACTAAGTTTCTTTACTCTAATCACTGTCTCTCCCACTTACCTATCGTTAAAAGTATGTGAAACTATTTAATGAGCATTTGTCGCCAAGTTTAAAATTTTTTCAATAATTGTCCTCTACTATAGCCTTATGACCGTAGCTGTGGTAATAAATAGCTGATTTTCCACATGAAAATCTGCTGCACGATTTTCCCAACGACTTTCATTACAGTAGGAATTTTAAAAAAATCTCAGGACATACCTACAGCACTATTACCACTATTACTTTCACGTGGACGTAAAAGAAAAAAATCAGTCCTAGAACAATGAGAAGACTTACAAACATGGCAACAATGAACCGTAAACTTACTTCTACAGACATGCGCCATTAACTGAAAGGTTCGGGTGTTGAAGTTTCACCTGGGACAGTGAGGAGGAGGCTGTTTGATTGTGGTTTAAAGGCATGACGACCAAGGGAAAAACAGAAAATCACACCTGCCATGAAAACCAAAAGATTGCAGTGGGCTAAACAACTTCAGGAGTGGGAAAGTGAGGACTGGGATAAGGTATGTGCAATGACATGGTAAATTAAGTGGGTCGAATCTCTAAAGTTAGGAGTTTTGGCGTGAAATTGTGATGTTTTATTGATACTGAAGAAATGCACATTTGAGTTTTGGTACTGTTGAGGTCTCCTATGCTACTATTCTCAACGTTTGTAACTTGTAATTTTGTACACATGCTTCAGGTATGCTTCAGTGATGAATCTGTATTCACTGTGATGGAAGAAAGCAGCCAATATGTTCGTCGCAGACATGGAGAACAGTTCAAAGCTGTGTGTGTGCAGCAATGTGTGAAACATCCAACTTCCGTTATGGCCTGGAGTGTGATGCCCGTGAAAGGTCTTGGCAGATTACACATTGTTGAAGGGACAATGAGGCAAGAAAAATATAAGGAAATCCTTGAAAAGGATCTTTACCCCCTCCCTCCCCCCCCCCCCCCATAAATGAGTGGTTCCCTAATAAAGGTGTAATTTTTATGCATGATGGGGCACCTTGCCACAAAGCCAAAAGTGTTTCCATGTACTTGGAAGAAAAGCAACTGAAAGCGTTACCCTGGCCAGGGAATAGGCCGATATGAACCCAATTGAAAATGTATGGGCTATTGTGAAACAGAGGATAAGGAAATTTACAATAACCACCAAACAAGATCTCATGGAGAAACTAGAGGAAACCTAGTACCATGACAATGATATTAAAATGTCATGTGAAAAACAAATAAAAACTACTTCAAACAGGGTAAAAATGTTGAATAAGAACAAAGACATGCATACGAAGTATTGACTGTAGAAATATAATATGTATGTGGATGTAAATGTGTACTAAATGTAAAGATTTGGAAAAAATGTCTTTAGTCTAATAATTTGAATACGTCTCTAAGTGCTGATATTTGTATTGGTGACTGAGGACGGTGTCTGAATAACATTACATCGGTATTGACGTCACTTTGAGACTAATTATTATAGGCATTACAAATCGTATGCTTCTAAATCGGGCAGTACCTCCAAGTACATGTGACAAAAGCAAGCCATTAATGCTTATTTTCTGCTGGACAGCTGGTCAGGTGTTGAATTGTGGACGCGTGGACACAAAATAGCTGGTCTGTACCGACAGGAGTAGTCCACTTTGTGGTGTAGTTACGACTGTGCAGAACATATTATGTATTAAATTATATGACGTGTTTGTGGGAAGACTGTTCGACGCCCAGAAAGACAAGCAAGAAACTGAATTGTTTACGTGTTGAGGTACCACATATAAAAGAATCTCCACTTACGCTCCTTACATCCCGCATGTAATTAAAGTACTGAAAGTTAAATATATTACTTCAGCATTAATTGTGGACTTCTTTTTCAGTAGAAATTCACTCCACTTACACAGTGAAGGGTATAAAATTTAAAGTATAAAATCTTATTATAACGAGGACGTAACAAACTATAATTCGCAGTATGCAGATATGAACTGAGAAAGATTATGAAAACGTAGACCGCAGCACAAAATGACCGATAGAACTAGCCGCCATTGTACAGGTTTCATCAGCCAATTTTATGGTTTCATTGGCCCTCCCAGCGCCCAAAGTGATATGGAGATGAAGAGTATCCAGTCTTTCGATATAGCTTTCATCCCCATAAAGTGCTTCTCTACTGACAAGACGTCGGCAGCTCATGGTCTAGTGGCTAGCGTTGCTGCCTCTGAATCACGGGGTCTCGGGTTCGATTCCTGGCCAGGTTGGGGATTTTCTCCGCCCGTGGACTAGGTGTTTGTCGTATCCTCATAATTTCATAATCATCCTCCTCATCATTCGTGACAGTGACTAGAGTGGACTGTGAAAAAATGGGATTTTGTACGGGTGCTGACGTCCACTCCGTTGAGGGCTCCACAAACCAAACATCATCATTATCCTCATCATCTACTGACAACACAATACTGACCAGCACGTTTTATACTGGCGGGTTCGCTACTCGTGAGGGCTGGTGATCAATTCCGCATAACGTAGAGGCGTCCGGATACTTAGGATCAGATAGCGTACACTACTACGAGATGGTTAAGGCTGTAATTGAAGTACTTAACTGCTTAAACGTATGCCGGCACGATGCGCGTGTGTGAAACCAAAACGCAGTTATGATTACTCTGTTTTACGTATATTAAATCTTTTGCCTAAGGGTGGTGTTACACTATAATCTCTAAGGGGCAACTGAATTAAAATTTACAAAATTTGTTAATCCTTGGTTTCAACCAACGCAAAGTTTCCAGTTTTTCTTGTGGCAGAAGTCCTTCACATTCTGTGAGATCTACATTACGGATTTTCCGGTTTGAATTTCACCTCTGTACATCTGTACATTGTTTTTTGTTCTCCTTCATCGAAGGTGGGCAGCAAGCTTTGTTGTCTTAGAAGAAAACGGCAGATGGGAGCTTTTAACGACCCTTCGAAAGGGAAGAATGTCGACAGCGCCCTTAGAAAAAAGAAAAAATCCTGTCATTTACCTTAACCGATTTAGGGAAACCATGGAGCCAGCCGTTGTGGCCGAGCGGTTCTAGGCGCTTGAGTCCGGAACCGCGCCGCTGCTACGATCGCAGGTTCGATTCCTGCCTCGGGCATGGATGTGTGTGATGTCCTTAGGTTAGTTAGGTTTTAAGGAGTTCTAAGTTCTAGGGGACTGATGACCTCAGATGTTAAGTCCCATAGTGCTCAGAGCCATTTTTGTGAAACCACGGATAACTTAAATCTTGACGGAGACTTGAACCGCTTCCTGCCGACTGCGAGCTCAGTCACTCACTACAACGTCACCTAACTCGGGTGGTTGCCTTAAATACAGAATTTAGGTGCGCCGAACGAAAACTGCATTCATGTCGGCTACAAATTATGCAAAAGTATTTACAATTCCATGGTTGTTAATATGCTGTTCGTACCTAAATTTTATCGTACAAACTGTTTGGTAGCATATTTACAGAGCCACACATTTCTGTTCATGAGGAGCATTCTTGTAATACAGTGGCATATCTGAAGGTCACGGTATCGAACAATATGAGCAGAGCCCGACGAGTCCGAAGGAAAAAAGGAAAAGGAACCTGCGAAAAAGAACGTAGCGCAGTCGATAGAAGATCCACGGCAGAATGGAAAAAGCTGCGTTCCCTTTCCGCGCGTCGTTCCGAAATATTGAGTGTGCATTGCTTTGTGCGCCACGCAGCGAGGAGTGGTGCATTCGATATCGGCGGACCGTCGCGGAGGAAGCGACGGGAACACAATGGCTGCAGCCACCGCCCACGCCGTCCCACGCCACTCTCTGCAGCTTACACGCCCATTCATACTGCCCAGCCGCAGTTACAGCTAGTTTTTGACTCGGGCCAGAGAAGATCAGCAGTAACACACTGGCCTCCAGTGTGGAGAATCGCCATATCGTGTGCCGTAAACACGTTCTGATTTGCTTATCAAACTCATTGGTGATGCAAACGTTAGGCACTGGTGCATAATCTACCATTTTTCGCATTCTCGCATACTGAATAGCGAGGATGTTTCAGCAATTTGAAAGAAATTTTTCGACTTATCACTTTACGCTATACATCCGAGAGTATATGCGATGGTAAGGTATAATTTTTTCGACCTAGATGTGGAGACTTTGTTTCAATATTGTACTGTACGTCACGTTTCCTCGGTTAATTAGTTCTGTTCTTGAAGTAAGAACCTGGGACGTACGAAAAATACCCACTACCTCTTCAGTACACTTAAAACGTTTTCCAGACACAATTTTCTGTAGATTATGGAATAGGTTGAATTCACAGGGTGCCACATAAAGAGCGTTCACTTTTCCTGCGTGGTGCATTTGCAATCCTCGAAACGAGACCACAAATTCGAGTTTCTTAACCAGAAGAAACTATCACCAAAGCGATTTCCTATTAAGCTAGACAAATATCAGTCTGTTTTTCATTTATAAAACTTCTGGCAAACCTCGCTCAGTTTCAACTTAGTTACTTAAGTTGCAACGGAGACGATATACAATCAGTTTGGCTCACTTATATATCTAGTGGGAGACAAACATCCTCTATACTAACCAAAAATTGCGAAGTCAAACGACACCCAGTTCATGCGATTCATTTAGCGTGTTCAAATGTAAGTATATTTTAAATAATTACCTTCTGCGTTACTCACAATATTCCAAAGAGGTTACAAAGCAACAGAGTTCACATACTTTCTTGACAAAAGAAGAATCTTTACTAAGCCACTTCATTATTTTTCAAATCAATCCAGAAATAATTTGCGTTAAATTGTGCAACTAATAATATGAATTTTAAGTATGCCATAATTTCTAATTTCAAATATTTCTAAAACAAAAATAATTTTTAACCGTTAGTACACATCGATTGCAACAAAGTAATTTCGTTTTATACATTTTTAACCTGAAATATAATACATTGTATACAAAATCAAATGAAATTCTTTCAGTGAAACTGCCGAGAATGTTCACCTGTACAAGAATCTACAGTAAACATGGTATCGGTTATTTCTATAAGAAAAAAGGGTAGTGTTAGAGGAGGGTGTCCCACTACAACACCATAGCATGTATGAGTTCCGTCTTTTCTTTGTTGTTTACTTTTGTATTGTGCCTGTCTTCGTTAGTGTCCTACGCTGTTCAAACGGGTAAATGGTCTATGAAACGATCCGTGATGTGTGCGTTTGGTCTGGACCATCCGTCTCTGACCACGCCAGTGCTTCATATTCCCAGTTAGGATGGTTGCGGCTAGACACGTTACGTGGCTTCCGTACCGTGTATCTACTTTATCGACTCCTCTGTATGTATCTACGACAATAAAAACTCAAGGACCTCTTATCTCATCATAAGTCGAGCACAATGCCTCACTTATCTATTATCCTAACTGTGCCCATTCATAAAACAAAAAATTTCGTAAACACCTCCCCTGTTACTGTTCTTCCCATTCGAAACAGCTACCCTGGACTCTACACACAATTCCATGCACTGTTGCATTTAAGAGAGAGCGTTCTTTTGTCAGTCTCATAACTTTTCCCCAAAAAAGTGTACGGTCTGTTTCCGCCTGTCAAACAGTAAAGTAAATACTTCCATCTTCTCCCAGTTGGATGTCATTCTCCTTTCGTTCCAGACTCAGTCAAGCCACTTCCTTTCCTCCTCGCTTTATTATTCCATTTTGTCACGTTCCTCTTTCTCTCCTCCTCTGTGAAGCCTATTGCTATCAGTTCCTCAGTTCTGAACTACACTATGTGATCAAAAGTATCTGGACACCTGGCTGAAAATGACTTACAAGTTCGTGGCGCCCTCCATAGGTAACGCTGGAATTCAATATGGTGTTGTCCCACCGTTAGCCTTGATGGCAGCTTCTACTCTCGCAGGCATATGTTCAATTAGGTGCTGGACGGTTTCTTCGGGAATGGCAGCCCATTCTTCACGGAGTGCTGAACTGAGGAGAGATATCGATGTCGGTCAGCGTGGCCTGGCACGACGTCGGCGTTCCAAAACATTCCAAAGGGCTCTGTAGGATTCAGATCAGGACTCTGTGCAGGTCAGTCCATTGCAGCGATGTTATTATCGTGTATCCATTGCGCCATGAGACGTGCATTATGAACAGGTGCTCGATCGTGTTGAAAGATGCAATCGCCATCCCCGAATTGCTCTTCAACAGTGGGAAGCAAGAAGGTGCTTAAAACATCAATGTAGGCCTGTGCTGTGATACTGCCACGCAAAAGAACAAGGGGTGCAAGCCCCCTCCATGAAAAGTACGACCACACCATAACACCACCGCCTCCGAATTTTACCGTTGGCACTACACACGCTGGCAGATGACGTTCACCACGCATTAGCCATAGCCACACCCTGCCATCGCATCGCCACATTGTGTACCGTGATACGTCACTCCACACTATGTTTTTCCACTGTTAAATCGTCCAATATTTACGCTCCTTACACCAAGCGAGGTGACATTTACTGGCGTGATGTGTGGCTTATGAGCAGCCACTCTACCACGAAATCCAAGTTTTCTCACCCCCCCGCCTAACTGTCATAGTACTTGCAGTGGATGCTGATTCAGTTTGGAATTCCTGTGTGATGGTCTCGGTAGATGTCTGCCTATTACACATTGCGACCCTCTTCAACTGTCGGCGGTCTCTGTCAGTCAACCCGACCACTGTAGCAGAGCGGTTCTAGGCACTTCTGTCTGGAACCGCGCTGCTGCTACGGTCGCAGGTTCGAATCCTGCCTCGGGCATGGATGTGTGTGATGTCTTTAGGTTGGTTAGGTTTAAGTAGTTCTAAGTCTAAGGGACTGATGACATCAGATGTTTAGTCCCATAGTGCTTAGAGCCATTTGAACCATTTTCTCTCAGTCAACAGACAAGGTCGACCTGCACGCTTTTGTGCTGTACGTGTCCCTTCACGTTCCCACTTCACTATCACATCGGAAACAGAGGACCTAGGGATGTGCAGCAGTATGGAAATCTCGCGTACAAACGTATGACACATGTGACACCCAATCACATGACTACGTTTGAAGTCCGTGACTTCCGCGGAGCGCGCCATTCTGCTCTCCCACGATGTCTAACGACTACTGAGGTCGCTGATATGGAGTACCTGGCAGTTGGTGGCAGCACAATGCACCCAATGTGAAAAACGTAAGTTTTTGGGGGTGTCCGGATACTTTTGATCACATAGTGTACCTGGCTCCAATGTGTCAGTTGTCCTACTTTTCCTGAGCTATCATAAACTAGGCTTTCTCTACTGTAGCTACTACTGCTTTTCCCGAATTATACGAGTTTTATTCCATTTTAAATATACAGGGGTACGACAAAAGTATGGAAAGAGCGCGAGAAATGAATGCTTGATCGCAAACGCAGATGGAAGCCAAGCCTGCAGGTTGCGCTGCTATAACTGGCCGCAGGTGGCACCTGTGCGATTTTCTTAATACATTGCAAATATCAGCCGTGGACAGAACAGTGTTCTGTGTGGTTGTGACTGCATTATCTCTAAGCTAAGTGATTCCAAATGAGGGGAAATTGTTGATGCTCGTATGATGGTTGATTCAGTTACCAAGGGAGTCAAAGTGTTTGGTGTTATGGTGGGTGCTTCTATTGCCAAAGTAGCCGAAGTGTTCGGTGTTTCAGGACGTATCCTATCGAAGATTTGTACCGGGAAAAAGGGAGGAATATCGGGCAAAAATGTGTGTTGAGCGATCCTGGCGGACGGTCATTGAAACGGGCTGAGACGAAAAATGAAGAGGACGACAGATGAGGAAGTACTTCCAGAATTGAATGTCTCACTCGCGAACCCTTTCAGCGCAAAACAACACGAAGCGAGCTCCGTAAACGGAGAAATGGAGGGCGAGCTGGAATCCTAAAAACACTGAGTGATGGAATCGCCCGTAACAGGAAAACGTGGCGACGAAGCCATTAAAGCCTGACTATGGAGCAATGGAAGAGTGTCATTTGGGTTGGGTTGATTTGGGAGGAAGAGACCAAACAATGAAGTCATCGGTTTCATCGGATTACGGAGGATGGGGAAGGACGTCGGCCGCGCCCTGTCAAAGGAGCAATTTAAGGAAATCACGGAAAACCTAAATCAGGATGGTCGGACGCGGGATTGAACCTTCGTCCTCCCGACTGCGAATCCAGTATGCTAACCATTGCGCCACCTCGCTCGGTGAGTGTTATTTGGTTGGGTGAGTCAGGTTTCACACTGTTCCCAACTTCTGGCCGAGTTTAGGTCCCACGAGTGAAACATAATGGCAGTTCGGTGATGATGTGGGCAGCTATATCGTAGTATTCCGTTTGCCCCCGAGATTGCATTATTGCCAAGGATTATGTGATCATTTTGGTTGATCAGGTCTATCCGACGGTACGATGTTTCTTCCCCAATGGTGATGCTGTCTTCGGAGATAACAGGACCCATGTTCACACAGCTCACATCGTCCAACCCTGGTTTTGTGAGCACATGGATGAATTTTCACATCTACCCTGGCCACCACAGTCACCAGACCTCAGGACTACACTACTGGCCGTTAAAATTGCTACACCACGAAGATGACGTGCTACAGACAAGAAATTTAACAGACAGGAAGAAGATGCTGTGATATGCAAATGATTAGCTTTTCAGAGCATTCACACAAGGTTGGCGTCGGTGGCGACACCTACAACGTGCTGACATGAGCAAAGTTTCCAACAGAATTCTCATACACAAACAGCAGTTGACCGGCGTTCCTGGTGAAACGTTGTTGTGATGCCTCGTGTAAGGAGGAGAACTGCGTATCATCACGTTTCCGACTTTGATAGAGGTCGGATTGTAGACTATCTCGATTGCGGTTTATCGTATCGTGACATTGCTGCTCGCGTTGGTCGAGATCCAATGACTGTTAGCATAATATGGAATCGGTGGATTCAGGAGGGTAATACGGAACGCCGTGCTGGATCCCAACGGCCTGGTATCAGCAGCAGTCGAGATGACAGGCATCTTATCCGCATGGCTGCAACGGATCGTGCAGCCACGTCTCGATCCCTGAGTCAACAGATGGGGACGTTTGCAAGACAACAACCATCTGCACGAACAGTTAGACGACGTTTGCAGCAGCATGGACTATCAGCTCGGAGACCATGGCTGCGGTTACCCTTGACGCTGCATCACAGACAGGAGCGCCTGCGAGGGTGTACTCAACGACGAACCTGAGTGCACGAATGGCAAAACATCATTTTTTCGGATGAATCCATTTTCTGTTTCCAGCATCATGATGGTCGCATCCGTGTTTGGCAACATCGCGGTGAACGCACCTTGGAAGCGTGTATTCGTCATCGCCATACTGGCCTATCACCTGGCGTAATGGTGTTGGTTGCCATTGGTTACACGTCTCGGTCACCTCTTGTTCGCATTAACGGCACTGTGAGCAGTGGACGTTACATTTCAGCTGTGTTACGACCCGTGGCTCTACCCTTCATGCGATCCCTGCGAAACCCTACATTTCAGCAGGATAATGCACGATCGCATGTTGCTGGTCCTGTACGGGCCTTTCTGCATACAGAAAATGTTCGACTGCTGCCCTGGCCAGCACATTCTCCAGATCTCTCACCAATTGAAAACGTCTGGTCAGTGGTGGCCGAGCAACTGGCTCGTCACAATACACCAGTCACTAATCTTGCTGAACTATGGTATCGTGTTGAAGCTGCATGGGCAGCTGTACCTGTACACGCCATCCAAGCTCTGTTTGACTCAACGCCCAGGCGTATCAAGGCCGTTATTACGGCCAGAGGTGGTTGTTCTGGGTACTGATTTATCAGGATCTATGCACCCAAAATGCGTGCATCCATAATGGAGAAATCTTCCTCATTGTCGGTAATTCATGCAGAGTGTACCGTACTCTATCTTCTGATTCACATATAATCGCCACTCTTGCGTTACCACATTGTTTTTACGTAGGCCAGGTTGAAGAAAAGAATGTGACATTTTAATTTAGTTATCGATTTCTTAATTGTTCACATTGAAAGAGCAAGCTCGATATAAGCCATCATCTACTAATAATTGCCAACAAACTGTCAAAACAAAGAATTAATAACGATGTTGTATTCTAGTTAATATATATGAACGAAACATACCTACGAAGAGAACTTCATAAATTACATCATGGTTGTTTATGAATGTAAAATTATTTATTTGAACAACTGACTATCACAATTTGGACCGTGTGGACATTATGAAGTGGTATATCTGTAGTTCAGCACAGGTAAAAATCTAAAAATACACTCCTGGAAATTGAAATAAGAACACCGTGAATTCATTGTCCCAGGAAGGGGAAACGTTATTGACACATTCCTGGGGTCAGATACATCACATGATCACACTGACAGAACCACAGGCACATAGACGCAGGCAACAGAGCATGCACAATGTCGGCACTAGTACAGTGTATATCCACCTTTCGCAGCAATGCAGGCTGCTATTCTCCCATGGAGACGATCGTAGAGATGCTGGATGTAGTCCCGTGGAACGGCTTGCCATGCCATTTCCACCTGGCGCCTCAGTTGGACCAGCGTTCGTGCTGGACGTGCAGACCGCGTGAGACGACGCTTCATCCAGTCCCAAACATGCTCAATGGGGGACAGATCCGGAGATCTTGCTGGCCAGGGTAGTTGACTTACACCTTCTAGAGCACGTTGGGTGGCACGGGATACATGCGGACGTGCATTGTCCTGTTGGAACAGCAAGTTCCCTTGCCGGTCTAGGAATGGTAGAACGATGGGTTCGATGACGGTTTGGATGTACCGTGTACTATTCAGTGTCCCCTCGACGATCACCAGTGGTGTACGGCCAGTGTAGGAGATCGCTCCCCACACCATGATGCCGGGTGTTGGCCCTGTGTGCCTCGGTCATATGCAGTCCTGGTTGTGGCGCTCACCTGCACGGCGCCAAACACGCATACGACCATCATTGGCACCAAGGCAGAAGCGACTCTCATCGCTGAAGACGACACGTCTCCATTCGTCCCTCCATTCACGCCTGTCGCGACACCACTGGAGGCGGGCTGCACGATGTTGGGGCGTGAGCGGAAGACGGCCTAACGGTGTGCGGGACCGTAGCCCAGCTTCATGGAGACGGTTGCGAATGGTCCTCGCCGATACCCCAGGAGCAACAGTGTCCCTAATTTGCTGGGAAGTGGCGGTGCGGTCCCCTACGGCACTGCGTAGGATCCTACGGTCTTGGCGTGCATCCGTGCGTCGCTGCGGTCCGGTCCCAGGTCGACGGGCACGTGCACCTTCCGCCGACCACTGGCGACAACATCGATGTACTGTGGAGACCTCACGCCCCACGTGTTGAGCAATTCGGCGGTACGTCCACCCGGCCTCCCGCATGCCCACTATACGCCCTCGCTCAAAGTCCGTCAACTGCACATACGGTTCACGTCCACGCTGTCGCGGCATGCTACCAGTGTTAAAGACTGCGATGGAGCTCCGTATGCCACGGCAAACTGGCTGACACTGACGGTGGCGGTGCACAAATGCTGCGCAGCTAGCGCCATTCGACGGCCAACACCGCGGTTCCTGGTGTGTCCGCTGTGCCGTGAGTGTGATCATTGCTTGTACAGCCCTCTCGCAGTGTCCGGAGCAAGTATGGTGGGTCTGACACACCGGTGTCAATGTGTTCTTTTTTCCATTTCCAGGAGTGTATCTTACATGTATACATGTTGTCGTCACATCCGAATGTTTGGTCTTTAATGTTACCTTTGTTAACATCTTTTTCGTGAATCAGTTCGGATCACAACTCGCTTGCACGATACACTGGGTAGACGACTAGTGATTTGACGTAAAAGATGCTAACAACGGTAACATCAAAGACCCAACATAGGGATGTAACGACGACATGTATAAACGCCAGTTGTTCTTTAGATTTTGACATATTGTATCTTTTCTTCTTTATAAAACTCTGGGTGTGTAGTGTAGAGCGTATGTACACGAAACTAATAACAGAAAAATGCGATTACTTGAACCCTGTATTGTGCAGTCGAGTGTACAGTGGTGTGTCGCCTCAATAATACGCCAAAGTAAATCCACTAAAATTTAAATATCAAATGCACTACTAAATTTTGTATGAATGAATTATCTGAATTACTTTAATAAGGGTCCACTGCTGATTTACGTAGCTAACATGCGACATAGAACTCGGAATTCGAAAAATGTTTCACACACGGATATATCACACTGTCGACCGAAATGTATTTTGTATAATAAGAAAATAACTTCCAAACTGAATGTAAGCTATCTGATCTAATCACTGATTAACCGTCTAATAGCACTGTTCGTTATGTATGGTGTAGCTGTATGAGTATGGTCCTGATCTAGTCTTGCACTTGCCTGGGTACAGTAAAAATTTTCTCTCGAAATTGGAGTACAGCAGTGCGGACTCCAGCAACATAGTATTTCTTGCATGAGCATAATTCTTGGTCTTAATGCTCTACAAAATGATATTTTAAAAACCGTTATATAGCAAAGAATTACTTTATAATTTCGATGTCAAGATCGTGAACAATATTTACTTTGTACAAAAATGACTTGTTTTAGAAACAGTTCTAACAGGTTGATTATTCAAATAATTTACTTTACACAAAAGTTTATCTACTGAAAATTATCTCTGTTCTTCCTCAGAATGTATGTGTGGGAGAGGAAAACTAACTTCCCTAGCCATGAGCAATCTATGAGATATGTTTCAACCACATTTCGGTGCGACAATTATTTTTATAACACAGTGCTACGACGTGTAAGTATGCAAAGCTGCAAATTTACCTTAAATCAATTCTTCTCACAACTCATTTCAAAATCCGTAAATACTCTCATCATTGTCTTATTCAATCATTTCCAACAAATCTATATTCAATATTTAGCCGCTCAATTCCAGATAAAAATTCTCTGACCATTCAGTTCCACGTCTGCTTCCCAACACACCTCGACTAATAAATAGTGCTCTTCTTGTGAGCACCTACTGCCAGAGACGATGTAACAACGCCACCAAATATTGCGGATCAACATGGGTTGCTCTCAGACATGTGCGTATAGATATGTGAAAGCAAGAAGTTAACAATTTTGTAATAGCCAAGATGACATGCATCCTCACTGTATGCTAAAGCACGACTATACCACTTACTAACGATCACACGGTCTAAAATAAATAAAAGGCGACCATGATGTCATATACACAGTTTTACATGATTGTGATGCCCAACTACAAGATATTACGATTACTTTAATAAGCTGTGTAAACAAATAATTTTCTTATAGAAGTTGATACCTGACTTAGGTTATTACTCAATATATACCAGCGAAAAATGTCGTTTATATCGTCGTTTCCTCTACGTTATACCGAGAATTTTTAATAAGCTGTGTAAAAAAATAAGTTTCTTATAGAAGTTGATACTTGACTTAGGTTATTGCACAATATATACCAGCGAAATATGTTAATATCATTGTTTCCTCTACGTCATACCGAGAATATTTCATCTTAGTCTTGTAAATCCCTTAGGTTCTAGACAGCACGATAGCGTGTAACTCCAGATAGGACAGGATTCAGTTGTAACAGAAGCAAAAGTAAGTCATCAACCACCTCGTTTTTTACAAGTAAATAGTACATTCTTCTTGACGCTGTCTCTTAATTAATGGTGTTTGAACTCCATTAAATCTCTCCGTTCTGTGAGGGGCACTGGGCAAAAACAAAGAAAGCGGTAGTTAACAGTAATTATTACGACAACTTGACCCCGGGGCTTCGAGGGATGTTGACTGCAGAGCCAGCGTTCACTTAGGGCGCTCCCCGGCCCGTCAGAACCCGCTGGAAGGCTGCAGTATTTCTGGCTTTGCAGCCATCATATTCAGCTACTACAATCTCTTCTTAGAGCAGTTGAGAAGCCAGCAGTGGGAAGATGTAAAGTGGTGTAACCTACCGGTGACAGATGGTTTATTGTGTACTGGTATCGTGAGAAAGTCCGCCTAAATTCTGGTCCTTCTCCACGGTTGGCTGCTGCGTTCTGAAGTAGCGCGTCAAAATGACAAACTTCTGTTATTAATATTAGAAAAGCTAAACAGTGTATTTACCTACATTTCATGTTAAAGCATATCTCAATAGCAGGCTATTATTCCATTATTTCAAAAGTGTTAATAACCAGCAGAACAATAAACAACTGCTAAACAGAAAGGCAGGCCAACCACTTCGGAGGTCTTTGGATCGCGCCTTACTTGAATGGCGGGCGAAGTGGTTCGGCTATAAGATCAGAGCTGGTTCGGCGGTCTCTGAGGACACACATGTTGTCTGCCGCGGTCGGTATAAATTAAGACTTAATTAGCAATGTCTAGTTTGTAAATAAAAGCTGATTGGGTAGTCCGGCATCGGTTGAGAACTTAATTAGCAATCTCTGATTATTTGGACATGTAACTGAAAATAATGTGATGGTAACCACGCAAATACGCAGTTAATTGTTGTTAATTTTTTACGAACGTGTGAAAAATTGAAATGATTTGTGATCCATGAAGTGGAATATAACTGTGCAGTTTCTCGTATTCTGCTAACAAAAAGCGAGTGGCATCCCGTATAAACAAACTAATTGGAAATTTTATTAGTCATACAATACAGTTCCTCGCTAAGAGTTTATTACAGCCTCAAGATAACGGACTCAGGACCTATGTACTGTTTTCTGCGCAGGGGCAACACCTATAGAACACTGCAGGTTCGTGAACATTAATTGTAACTTCCGCATTCCACTCAGGGCAGTGGAAGCAAATAGGAACCTCGCGTATGCTGCAATCTTAGTACAAACGTTATCAGTGACATGTCATCTGTGGTAACACAGAGGAGATATGAAGGAGAGAAATTTTCAAGGGACGAGTTTTATCACACGCACGTATATATCAGCTTCTCTCTCCCTCTCTTTCTTTCAACACGCCGTAAGGTGACAACATATCCCCACCCGAAAAAAGGAGACGATGAAACGTCTTGTGTAGCTTTATAAACGAAATAGTTTTGGATAGAAACTCGGCGAAGAATATATTTATTTTGTTGGATTAACGATTTGTTTTATCTTAATATAATTGCGTATGGTAAGGAAAAAACGCATTATGTTGTATACATAGTGTTATGTATGAGGCGGAACTATGGACCTCGTGGAAAAAAGGCTGAGTCACGCAATTTGACTCCTAGTCTGATCACGAGGTGTGCCCATTAATTGCACGCGTTGATCACGTAGGTTGACGTGAGGATCAATGAACTATACTTGACGGGATGTGTCTGGAACGTCTTAGGTGATTAGAAAGTTAGTAGACAGGAATACAATTAAATACTTAGCTTTAATTCAGGATCAGCGGTGAACGTCGATCTTGACTTTTTACAATAACATTTACAAGTGCAGTTATAGACTGAACTGCGAATACCTCTTTACAATTCTGATTGCTTCATACATCTAGATCAGTTGTCAATACATAAACTGTATGTGGCGGCTGGCTAGGTCGTAGCTACTGACTTAGCTGAAGGCTATGCTAACTAGCATCTCTGCACATGATCTCTGGAGCTATAACAAGTGAACCATTCCTATTAAAGTCGGCTGTATAACTGGCCAGTGCGCTAGCTTCTCTCGTCAGACCAGCCGAGTGGCGGCGCTCGGTCTGCTAGCGTCGACAGTGGCGACTCGCGGGTCCGATGTGTACTGACGGACCGCGGCCGATTTGAAGCCTACAACCTAGCAAGTGTTGTGCTTTGCGATGACACCACACATAGTACCAGTATGCAGAAAGTACCAGGTACCTAGCTTTTATTGTTTCAGGAGGTGCAAACATGTGTCGCAACAGCACCAATGGAATAATTGCACGCCACTCTTGAACATGTTTCCTCCAATGAGACATAGTAGCCAAGAAAATGATAATCTCTTTGTAGCAATTTGCATCTGTTCGCAGACGGCACAGTGGAATACATGACGTAACATGACAAGAAAACTGTTACGAAATTCCGAAAGACTGAGGGCGTAAATAAATGTATGTTGTTGTTATGGTGTTCAGTTCGAAGATTGGTGTGATGTATTTCGTGCAGGCGTCTCCATCTCTGCGTAACTACTGCAAAATACACTAACGGAAAAAAATTCGCAACGCTAAGAAGGAGCTGTGCGACGTAAGCGAAAGTTGTCAGGCATATTTCGACATCTGAGAGATGATTATTCAAATTTCGCGCCAGTCGCATAAGAGTGGCGCTAGTGGCGGCACTATGAGGATGAAAATCAGGTTTTGCTTCAAATAGGCGCTGTAACAGTCGTGAGCGTTTCTTACCTTTGAGATTGGAAGTGGTGAGTTCGTATTAATCAAGATTGCCTTTAAGGCGACAAAGACGCTGTTATCAACACCTCGCTGAGTTTGAACCTGGTCGTGTAATAGGGCCACTAGAACGTGCATATTCCTTCTGCGATACTGCAGAAAGACTTGCCGGGAAAGTAGCCACTGCGCATGATTACTGGCAGCGGTGGTCACGAGAATGTACGAGCACAAGAAGATTGGTCCGTGTATGGCCAAGTAGCACTAGCGAGAGGAACAAGCGTCGTGTTCGGCGTGGGGCTCTAGCGCATCGTACTTCACCCGCAGCAGCGATTTCAGCAGCAGTTGGCACCACAGTGGCACAACGAACTGTCACAAATTGTTTATTTCAAGGACAGCTCCGAGTCAGGTGCCCTGTAGCGTGCATTCCACTGACGCCAAAACGCCGCCATTTGCGACTACAGTGGTGTGAAGCGAGGGATTATTGGAGGGCAGGGTTGCGGACTGTTGTGTTTTCTGATGAAACCTACACTACTGGCCATTAAAATTGCTACACCAAGAAGAAATGCAGATGATAAACGGGCATTCAGTGGACAAATATATTATACTAGAACTGACATGTGATTACATTTTCACGCAACTTGGGTGCATAGATCCTGAGAAATCAGTACCCAGAACAATTACCTCTGGCCGTAATAACGGCCTTGATATGCCTAGGCATTGAGTCACACAGAGCTTGGATGGCGTGTACAGGTACAGCTGCCCATGCAGCTTCAACACGATACCACACTTCAACAGTAGTGACTGGCGTATTGTGACGAGCCAGTTGCTCGGCCATCATTGACCAGACATTTTCAGTTGGTGAGAGATCTGGAGAATGTGTTGGCCAGGGCAGCAGTCGAACATTTCCTGTATCCAGAAAGGCTCGTACAGGACCTGCAACATGCGGCCGTGCATTATCCTTCTGAAATGTAGGGTTTAACAGTGATCGAATGAAGGGTAGAGCCACGGGTCGTAACACATCTGAAATGTAACGTACACTGTTCAAAGTGCCGTCAACGCGAACAAGAGTGGACTGAGACGTGTAACCAATGGCACCCCGTACCATCACGCCGGGTGATACGCCAGTATGGCGATGACGAACACACGCTTCCAATGTGCGTTCACCGCGATGTCGCCAAACACGGATGAGACCATCATGATGCTGGAAACAGAAGCTAGATTCATCCGAAAAAATGACATTTTTCCATTCGTGCACCCAGGTTCGTCGTTGAGTACACCCTCGCAGGCGCTCCTGTCTGTGATGCAGCGTCAAGGGTAACTGCAGCCATGGTCTCCGAGCTGATAGTCCATGCTGCTGCAAACGTCGTCTAACTGTTCGTGCAGATGGTTGTTGTCTTGCAAACGTCCCCATCTGTTGACTCAGGGATCGATAAACCGCAATCGCGATAGGCTACAATCCGACCTTTATCAAATTCGGAAACGTGATGGTACGCATTTCTCCTCCTTACACGAGGCATCACAACAACGTTTCACCAGGTTTGAGAAATCGGCTGGAAATTTTCCTCATGTCAGCACGTTGTAGGTGTCGCCACCGGCGCCAACCTAGTGTGAATGCTCTGAAAAGCTAATCATTTGCATATAACAGCATCTTCCTCCTGTCGGTTAAATTTCACGTATGTAGCACGTCATCTTCATGGTGTAGCAATTTTAATGGCTAGTAGTGTAGTTCTGCCTCAGTGCCAGTGATGGGCGTTTGTTGGTTAGAAGGAGACCAGTTGAGGATATGCAGCCAACGCATCTGCGCTCTAGACACACTGGACCTATACCTGGAGTTATGGTCTGGGGTGCGGTTTCGTATGACAGCTCGTCTAGCGGCTTTCTGACGCCCCCTGACTCCAAATTTGTACGTCAATCTGGTGGTTCAACCTGTTATGCTGCCACTCTTGAACAGCATTCCAGAGGATGTTTTCCAAAAGAATAACGCTTGCCAACATATCGCTGTTGTAACCCAGTTCAGAGTGACGACATGTTGTCTTGGCCTGCTCGATCCCCAGATATGTCTCCAATCGAGTTCACATGGGACATCATTTGACGTCAACTCCAGCATCATCCACTAACAGCTTTAACCGTCCCTGTGTTGACCGACCAAGTGCAACAAGCATGGAGTTCCATCCCACAAACTGACATCCGGCACCTGTATAGCATAGTGCATGCACGTTTGCATGGTTGCATTCAACATTCTGGCAGTTACACCGGTTATTAATATACCGGCATTTCACATTGGCAATTGCTTATCTTGTGCTTACATTAACCTGTGATCTTGCAATGTTAATCACTTAAATATGTTATCAAGCAAATATATTCCCGAAATTCCACTACTCTACATAAATTGTTTTTTGGCGTTGCGACTTTTTCCCCCTCAGTGTATGTCAGTATATACTCGCTTGTTGTTGTCGGGCCTTATCATGTAATGAACCGTAAGCAGACGAAAGGCCTGGTATTATTAGATTATACAATCAGCGGTCATTTATTGGAATGTTACAACCGACCGGTATCCGTCAGTACCTGACCGGAGCATTTTAAGGTTGAACGACGTCGTAAATATAGCTTAGTTTTATCAAAGGAGTCCCAAGGAAAATTAATCTGCCCACGATTGCGACCACTTTAAACTCTTATTCAACTAATTATTGAATTTTATTCGTCGGTTGGAACACTTGTCATGTCAGGTTAACCGAAGAGATAGAGAAGATTCAAATAAATGGTCATGGATTTGTTTAGTCAGAACGAGAGCGTCGCAGAAATGCTTAACAACATCCAGTGGGGGACACTACGAGAAAGACCATGTGCAGCACGGAGAGCCCACGTTCCAATAAAGGTCAAGAAACGTATTACTTAATCCGCAAAACAACAGGAGAAATGTAAATGTCGTGTGACTAGGACCTCCCATCGACTAGACCGTCCGCCGGGTGCAAGTCTGTCGATTTGACGCCACTTTGGCGACTTGCGCGTCGATGGGGATGAAATGATGACGATTAGGACAACCCAACACCCAGTCCCTGAACGGAGAAATATCTCCTTCCCAGCCGGGAATCGAACCCGTGCCCTTAGTATTGACATTCTGTCACGCTGACAATTTTTTTGTTTGTTTTTCTTTTGTTTTTTATAGCGCTCCTTTTTTAGGCTGATCACTTCTTTTTTAGTAAAAAATAAAATAAAAATAAAAACGCGGTTCCTCCGCTTTATGGTCCAACAATGCGATCACTAATTTTTTTTTTCTTTTTTTTTTTGTGGAACAGGAAGGCAGGGTAAACAATCTTTATTCATACACTTGTGCTGTGAAAAGTATCGAGACAGCAAAAACAATTTGGAAACCATAAAATCAACGTAAAGGCCGCCCTCTTATTGTTTTTTATTTATTTATTTTCTTTTTTAACATGAACAAAGTAAATGACAATCCGAGTACCGGGCGGAAGTGAAAATGAAGTTATCATCTGCATCACAATCCCTGCAGCACGCGGTGTCGCATCATAAATCTGGCAGAAAGCCATATAATCTTGACCATTTCTGCCATTGTGGGCGGCATGTACGTCTCCTGAGTCGAGCATTCGAAGGACCATTAGCTGAGGCGGTTTCGGTGTTTACCATCGTTTTTTTTCCCACGTTAACATAATCCAGTCATAACTGGCGCCAACAGGTAGGGGCCAGTTTTCTCCTCAGTGTGCAATATGCCAATTTATTTGAACCGCGCAGTACTGTCTCTAGTCATTCTGCTGCAGGAGTCTTCTCATTTCTGGGACACCCCAGCTGTCGGGCGGACTGTAAAAAACACTTCCTAAAAAATTGGAAAAATAAGTCCTGTATTTCGTATGATTCCGTATGAGCTCGTGTTGTTCTTGTAAATACATCCAATAATCCATCACGGACTTAATATCGTACGAATACAAATATTTCGCCGGCCGAAGTGGCCGTGCGGTTAAAGGCGCTGCAGTCTGGAACCGCAAGACCGCTACGGCCGCAGGTTCGAATCCTGCCTCGAGCATGGATGTTTGTGATGTCCTTAGGTTAGTTAGGTTTAACTAGTTCTAAGTTCTAGGGGACTAATGACCTCAGCAGTTGAGTCCCATAGTGCTCAGAGCCATTTGAACCATTTTTGAACAAATATTTCGTCGCATGTCCAGCGATCCAATTGACCGCATACGTCTTTTGTTTGTCAAAAAAGGTCTTGTCCGGTAGAAAAAGTACATCCGATGTGGTTTCTGTGTAGTTAGTGCGCCGAAGGAAGGCCAGTATTCGACGCGTCAGCATCCAGGCGTCCATCGCTACGCCACACACTAAACCATGTTCTTCCGTTGCTAACAGTCCACAGTTTGTGAAAAGAGGAGAATCGACCATATGAATTGTATGTAATCGACTCCTGGTCACAAGTTTACGGTTTATAAGAATATATCACATCGATCTCGCTGCTGTTGACAGTAATGGAGTATGCACTGCACACCAAATGTGGTTCCACGTTCTCGACGGGTATTTGAATTCCATTATGTTGCGGCCATGGTGATCCATCAAGCACCTATAGATCTTCCGAGTCGTGGGTATTCTCGTCGAAGGTACTTTCAGACGAACATCACTATAATCAATAAGAAATGAGGCAATGTGTGCAAGAGAAGGCGAAATGTTGCGCACCGCTATCGGGGGTTCGTACGAAGGCGGAACAAGTGCTTCTATCAGAACTGACGTTATGGTATGCTTTCGTTGTTGCCAATTTCGTATCATCGCTCGCATGTAAAGCGCCAAAGCTTTTTTGCGCACGTTTGTGAGGTTGAGGCCACCGTTCCGGAACTGTAGCGTTAACGTGTCGTATTTGATCTTAAATAACATCCCAGTACTAACATAATAACCAAAGGCAGCCATGAGGCGGTCTGCAATACCCTTCGGTATTGGTAGGATCTGCGTTAAATGTGGCAGTCGTGACGCTATGTGAACGTTGGTGTATACCACACGTTGGATCATGTCAAAGGCCCTCAGTGAGTTGTTGCGTATCGCCAGACGAACATGCTGCAGAAGCCGCCGTGAACTCGCCGCCGCTGACCGCTGTAGTTAACGGGTAAATGTGATCCCCAGACATCTCAGCGATTCCACCGTCTGAAACGGTCCCGGTACGTCTTCCAGACCCCGTCCAATGTGCATAATTTTGGATTTCGTCATGTTAACGACACTGCCTGCCGCCGTCCCGTAAGAGTCTAGATGTTCAACATCCACTCAGCTACCGGGGGCGGACGACAACAGGAGATAAGGTAGCTGATTCAGGTACACTGCACTGTCTAACCAAAAGTGTCTGGGCATCCCTATGCAATGCGGAATTGACCACTGTCACGAGGGGCAAACCCGCCCGCCAGTATAAAATGAGGCAGAGAATATCGTGTTGTCAGTAGAGAAGCAATAACAACAGAACAGGTCAATCAGGAGAACTTAGAACGTGGGGTAGTCATTCGATATCTCCTGAGTAAACGATCCATCAAGTACATTTCAACCACTTCTAAAGCTGCCCAAGTCGACTGCACGTCATGAGAGTGTGAAGTGGAAACGCAAAGGATCAGCCACTGCTAAACCAAGACCAGTAAGACCTCATGTACTGACGGACGGGGACAACTGAGCGTTTTCGAGGGTGGTTACAAAAAATCACTCGTGAGTTCCAAAGTGGTACGCTCTAGCCCATTGACTGTGCGCTCAGAGTTAAAAATAATGTGGTTCAGTGGTCGAGTAGCTCCTCATAATCAACACTGTTGTGTTGGCAGAAGAGCCAACACCGTGTTAGTAGGGGAGGCCGAAATGCACGCGTTTTAACTCACGCAGGCTGGCATGAGGAGGGAAGGACTATACTGACGTGAGGTCTGGAACATGACAAGGAATTAGAAATCAGAAAGCGGACGTAATTAGTTTGATACTTAACTTTAATCCATTAATGATGAACGTCGCTCGTGACGGTACATGATTCACAATATTATCTGTTCAGAAGACATATAGTAACTGAATATGGCGCCTTGCTAGGTCGTAGCAAATGACGTAGTTGAAGGCTATGCTCAACTGTCGTCTCGGCAAATGAGAGCGTATGTAGACAGTGAACCATCGCTAGCAAAGTCGGCTGTACAACTGGGGCGAGTGCTAGGGAGTCTCTCTAGACTAGACCTGCCGTGTGGCGACGTTCGGTCTGCAATCACTGATAGTGGCGACACGCGGGTCCGACGTATACTAACGGACCGCGGCCGATTTAAAGGCTACCACCTATCAAGTGTGGTGTCTGGCGGTGACACCGCAAACACATTCCTGCAGTCAGTGCTGACGGAAGCTTGAGATGGTGTAAAGAGCGATGCCACTCGACACTAGATGACTGAGATCGAGTGCTGAAACACGCTATACCCTGTGTCAATCTGACTGCTGGGTTTGGGTTAGGGGAATGCGTGGAGAACGTTACGTGCTACCATGTGTAGTGCCAAGAATGAAGTACAGTAGGGGTGGTGTTAAGGTGAGGGGGTGTTTTTCGTGGTTATGGTGTGGTATCCTTATTGCACTTAAGAAAACGCTGAATGTGGAGAGATATGAACTCATTTTACAGCATTGTGTATTATGTACAGTACAGGAACACGCTGGAGACGGTGGTATCACCACAACAATGCACCCTGCCATAAAGAACATTTGTGAGGCAATGGTTTGTAGATCACAACATTCCTGATATGGACTGCCCTGCCCAGAGGCCCGACCTGAACCGAATGGAATACGTGTGGAATCAGTTGTAATGTGTATTTCGCTCCAGATCCCAGCTCCAACATCACCACCTTCTCTGCTTTCGGCTCTTCAGAAATAATGGGCTGCCACTACTCCACAGATATTCAGACACTTCACTGAAGGTGTCCGCAATAGATTTCAAGCTGCCACAAAGCCAACAGGTGTCCGAATACTTTTCAGCAATGTACGTACCATCTGCCAAATACCGCATGATAGCTAACGAACTACTACAGATGTACAGTGTTGGTAGAAAGAGATTTCCCGTAAGGTGCAGATCGGGAGCGCTAAAAAAAGACGCAGTACGTCATTAAATTATGGGTTTTAGGAGACTTTTTCCATTCCAGTTGATGAGAAGGTTCCCAAATTCTAAAAGTTTTTTTTCATTCCAGTTTCCGTAGTCATATTTTTTAAAAGACAATTCCATTTCCCTTCCGGCCATTACGTATGGTCACTGACATAATCACTGTCGACATTGCGGATCAACCCGGGTTGAGTAACGATCTGTACGACATATTATACGTTTTTATGTTTACATACGTATAACTCAGCGGTAGTAATTTTTTTTAAATTATGACAAATCTGTAACGTTATTCTCGCTTGTGTTTACTACAACAGCGGTTACGTATTACATCTACATCTACATTTATACTCCGCAAGCCACCCAACGGGGTGTGGCGGAGGGCACTTTACGTGCCACTGTCATTACCTCCCTTTCCTGTTCCAGTCGCGTATGGTTCGCGGGAACAACGACTGTCTGAAAGCCTCCGTGCGCGCTCTAATCTCTCTAATTTTACATTCGTGATCTCCTCGGGAGGTATAAGTAGGGGGAAGCAATATATTCGATACCTCATCCAGAAACGCACTCTCTCGAAACCTGGCGAGCAAGCTACACCGCGATGCAGAGCGCCTCTCTTGCAGAGTCTGCCACTTGAGTTTATTAAACATCTCCGCAACGCTATCACGGTTACCAAATAACCCTGTGACGAAACGCGCCGCTCTTCTTTGGATCTTCTCTATCTCCTCCGTCAACCCGACCTGGTACGGATCCCACACTGATGAGCAATACTCAAGTATAGGTCGAACGAGTGTTTTGTAAGCCACCTCCTTTGTTGATGGACTACATTTTCTAAGGACTCTCCGAATGAATCTCAACCTGGTACCCGCCTTACCAACAATTAATTTTATATGATCATTCCACTTCAAATCGTTCCGCACGCATACTCCCAGATATTTTACAGAAGTAACTGCTACCAGTGTTTGTTCCGCTATCATATAATCATACAATAAAGGATCCTTCTTTATATGTATTCGCAATACATTACATTTGTCTATGTTAAGGGTCAGTTGCCACTCCCTGCACCAAGTGCCTATCCGCTGCAGATCTTCCTGCATTTCGCTACAATTTTCTAATGCTGCAACTTCTCTGTATACTACAGCATCATCCGCGAAAAGCCGCATGGGACTTCCGACACTATCTACTAGGTCATTTACATATATTAAAATGACAAATGTACAGTGATCAGCCAGAACATTATGACGACAGGCCTACTATAGATCTAAACTCTTCCAGGCGATAGCAGCGTCACCTGGCGAGAAATCACTGCTTGTCAGACACACGCACGGTGTATGCCGTATCAGTGAGCGTGCTGTCCGAGTTTAGAATAGGGGCGGCCGGAGTGGCCGAGCGGTTCTAGGCCCTTCAGTCTGGAACCGCGCGACCGCTACGGTAGCAGGTTCGAATCCTGCCTCGGGCATGGATGTGTGTGATGTCCTTAGGTTAGTTAGGTTTAAGTAGTTCTAAGTTCTAGGGGACTGATGACCTCAGAAGTTAAGTCCCATAGTGCTCAGAGCCATTTGAACCATGGAGAAGGCGCTCGATCTACATGACTTTGTCGTGTGTCGTGTATTCGAGGAGTGCTGTGGCGAGTGTATTCTACACGTGGCGAAACCAAGGTGATACCACGACGGGCTGCGAATTGTGGCGGCGACGACCCATGCATGTGTCAATGTTAACACCACGACACCGACAACTACGACTGAAATGGTCATGAGACCATCAGCACTGGACGTTGGCGCAGTGGCAGAGCGTTGCATGGTCTGATGAATCCCGATACCTTCTTCATCATGCCTATGGGAGTGCGTGAATCCGTCGTCTTCCAGGGGAACAGCTCCTTGACACCTGTACTGCGGGATGGAGACAAGCTGGCGGCGGCTGCATTATGCTCTAAGGAACATTCACGTGGGGAGCCATGGGTTCCAGTGGAGCTCGTGCAAGATACCATGACGGCCAAGGAGTATTGCACGGTGGTTGCAGACCATAATAACGATCATGTTTCCCGACGGTTGTGGTATTTTTCAGCAAGATAATGCGCCACGTCACAAGGCCGAGAGTTTGATGGAGAGGTTCGAGGAACACAGTGGAGAGTTCCAGTTGATGTACTGGCCCCCCAGCTCTCCAGATCTGAACCCGGTCGAACACATCTAGGATGTGACTGAATGTGATCGTGGCATCAGTGCTCATCGGCCCTCCCCCCCTCCCCCCCACCCCCTCTGGCATGTACGGGAATTATGTGGCTAGTGTGTGCAAATGTGGTGCCAACTCCTTACAGCGACCTACCAACGCCTCATTGCTTCCATGCCCTGACGCGTCGCCGCTCTTATCCGTGCCATAGGTGGACATACCGGCTATTAAGAAGGTGGTTATAATGTTCTGGCTGGTCTGTGTATAGTGTTGTCGACAACCTGAAGTTTTAATAATCTCTTCCTGAATTTGATTCCTTTTTAAAGTTCTTCTTGTTTCTGTTGCTTGTCCAATATACGAGGGATGTAGAATAAAGGGTGGAACTGAATTTTTTTTCCTTCCGTTAAGTGCCTGCTTGCAACATCTGTACGCGCGCCGTTAAAGGATGTACAGTACTCTAATCCAGGGGTTCTCAAACTTTTCTCGTCGCGGTGCCCCTTCTGAAGCATAACTTATTTTATCCTCCTCCAACCTACTTTTCTTTTCTTCTTCAGCATTCTTAAAATAAACACTTTCTTCCTTAGAAAGATGATATTACTATCTAGAGCTCGAAGTGATGCGTTAAGACCATTTAGTTTCTTAAGAATTTGACCAAGTAGCACAGTTTTAGAAGCCATTTTTCATCCAGAAACAGAACCACGATCGTAGTACTGTTGTTCAGTGGGAAAAGACGAAGTTCTTGCTTCAATGATGACCTCAGCAGTTTGGTCCCTTAGAAATTCACACACATTTGAACATCCAAAAAGGACGTAAACACGAGTAAAAATGCACGTGGTTCAAAAATCGGAAATTTTTATGATTTGCATATTCATTGCGATGCGTGTGCTTGAATTTGTGCAGAAAGCAGACCCAGTATTCATTATATCTCCAAAACAGCAACCCCCAGATCCCCTTCCAGCTGCGGTAGATATCAGTACCTCGTGTTGATTAATGCCATTGCGGAAAATGTTAACGCAACAAGTAAGCTGATACTAAGGGTATTAACACGTCCATTGACCTTCTTGCCCAATTGAGATAATCATTACGAATCCTCACCCAGAAATTTTCGAGAGACTTCGATTTTAATTCATTTCGAAATATTCTGTCACTTGAGAGTTCTCTTTGCTCATCGTGTTCTACTGTAATTAGATGAAGGTTCTGGAAATTTAACCTCGAATTGTTGGCGAAGGTTTTCGAGATGTACTATGCCTATTCTACTATTTGCCTGCATCCAACTCATTTTCCTTCACGAAATCATTCAGACAAAACAACATCTCGCAGTTACCCTTCTCCATCTGTCATTTTCAAAGTCCTAGTCTTCTCTTAAAATAAGCGCTTTCTCCCTTAGAAAGATGATATTAATATTTCGGGCTCGAAGTGATGCGTTAAGATCATTTATTTTCTTAAGAATTTGGCCAAGTAGGACAGTTTTAGAAGCCATATTTCATCCAGAAACAGAACCACGAGCGTAGTACTGCTGTTCAATGGGAAAAGACGAAGTTCTTCCTTCAACTCCACAACGCGATGAAGAACTTTACCACGAGATTTCCAACGTACCCGGGTGCAATGAAAAGAAGCTAATCGTGAGTAGAACGCATCTCCTCGTAGAGAACGGTAAATAGCCTACTGTTTAAAGCTCGTGCTTTCACAAAATTTACACCACTGACGGCATCATTCAGCTCTTTATCATGCAGTGTGTGAATTTTAGACAAGAAGAAACAGCACACGCTCTTGGCATGAGCCCCTTTTCAGTTTCACTAAATGCTGCCGCCTCATCAGTGCACGTAGCAACACAATTCGTCCATAAGAAACGTAATTCACAAGAAACAAAATATCTTCATCTCTAGTCCTCCATTTCAGAGCTTCACTAAATAGAAAGTCCTCGTGCATTACATTTTCATAACAGTAGCGTACAAAAATACTAAGCTGAGAGAGATTTCCGATATAAGTACTGTCACTAAGTTGTAGGGAGAATTTTGGGCTATCACGAAGACGCGGTACCAATTAATTTTTCACGCCATGGCCTATCGCACCAGTACGACCACCGTGACACATCTGATAGTGGTATTGACATCAGACTCTTGCCATATCTTTCAACACGCATTTTGACGGCTGCAGAAAGAAATAACTTATCGCCAGTAATGTGTGGTGATTAGGCTTTAGCACTTAAGTAGGATATGTCTTGAATGCTCGTAGGGCATTCTTAGGAACTGGTACCAGTTTTTTGAGGATCTGACGTTTCCTTTTAATTGTTGCTCATGACGCTAAAATAGTCGATGGGTTTACTCATATGGTTTGGATGTTTTGCCTGCAGGTGTCTTATTAGTTTTATACTTAATTTTATACTCTTCGAGCTGTCGTGTACATTGTGGTCTTCCTCGTTATTCTAAAGAATGCTTGTAAAGCCTAATGCCAGATAATTAAGTTGATATTTACGCACTTTGGGTTTTACGTTCAGAAATAACGTTGCTGATAAAAACATAGGAAAACGCGAAAGAAGGATGTACTTTGATTAAATTCACATCTTTTATTAGAACTGCATATTTTCGAAGGAGAAGACACTCGGTGAATCACTACCATGGGAGCTCTTTTTTACCACTGCGAATCTGCTCTTATCCATAAGAATGGCGGAACTTGTATCACTTCATTTTAAATGCGGTTAAACACGTACGAGTATTCAACTTGTACCTAAGTTATTGTGGTGGTGGTGGTTGTTGGGATGTTTAAGGGGGACTAAACAGCGAAGGTCAGTTATTGTAATGGGACAGTGCTCAAATGGCTTAAATCATACCTAACTGGAAGAGTGCAGAAAGCTGAAATAAGCAGTTCACATAATATGCAAAAAACTGGTGATTTCTCAAACTGGGGAACAATCAAGAATTAGGTGCCGCAAGGTTCGGTCTTGGGTCCTCTGATGTTCTTAATATATATTAATGACTTGCCATTCTATATTCACCAAGATGCAAAGCTGGTACTTTTTGCCGATGATACAAGTATAGCTATCACACCCCACAGCCATGAATTAACTGGTGAAATTGTAAACGATGTTTTTCAGAAAATCATTAAGTGATTCTCTGCAAATGGGCTCTCATTAAACTTTGACAAAACACAGCACACACAGTTCCACACAGTAAATGGAATGACACCATTAATAAATATTGACTTCGATCAGAAATCGATAGCTAAGGTAGAATATTCAAAATTTCTAGGTGTATGCGTTGATGAAGGGTTGGACTGGAAAAAACACACTGAGGATCTGCTGAAACGTTTGAGTTCAGCTACTTATGCTATTAGGGTCATTGCAAATCTTGGCGATATACATCTGAGTAAATTAGCTTACCACACCTATTTTCATTCTCTGCTTTCGTATGGCATCATATTCTGGGGTAACTCATCATTGAGTAAAAGAGTGTTTATTGCACAAAAGCGTGTAATCAGAATAATTGCTGGAGCTCATTCAAGATCATCGGGCAGACACTTATTTAAATAGCTAGAGATATTCACTGTAGCCTCACAATATATATATTCACTTATGAAATTTGTTATTAACAATCCGAACGAATTCAAAAGTCTAGCAGTGTACATGGCTACAACACTAGGAGAAAGGATGATCTTCACTACTCAAGGTTAAATCTAACTTTGGCTCAGAAGGGGGTAAATTATGCTGTCACAAAAGTCTTTGGTCACTTACCTAATAGCATCAAAAGTCTGACAGATAGCCACATAGCATTTAAAAGGAAATTAAATGAATTTATTAATGGCAACTCCTTCTACTCGTTAGATGAATTTTTGAATATAGTAAGTAGGTAATTTCCCCAAGCCCACAAAAAAAATTATTAAAAGTATTAAGTGGCATGTAATATTTTGTGTAATGTAATCTTGTATAGACACCTTTTATTAACCTGACACGTTCCACATCATTACGAAGTGTCGTATTCATGATCTATGGAACAAGTACTAATCTAATCTAATCCAATCTTCGAACTAACTTGGGAAGTCTGGCTAAAATTGAGTAGACAGTCATAATGGATGTAAAAAATCTGCAGGGTGACAATTTTTGAACTATTTGATATAAAATCGTCATAACTTCTGATCGGTTTGCGGTAGGACGTTCAAACTACACGGTTGGTCGCAGGGAATGATGGGAATTAGTATGCGCATGCATGGTTTTAGTTTAGCAACGAAGACCACCTTCACATGGATGGGTTGATCAATAAGCAAAATTGGCGCACTTGGGGGACTGAGAATCCACATTTCGCGACCGAGAAGTCTCTTCACACTCTACGGGTAACTGTATGGTGTGCAGTGTCCAGTCACGGAATAATCGGTGCGATATTCCTTGATGGCAGGGTGACTACCGAACGGTACGTGAATCTTTTGGAAGATGATCGCATCCAAAGTGACTGTGGTTTCGACAAGGAGCACTTTGGGGACCGCATTCTGGCTCTGGGGGCTCGATTGGTCGCCATATTCTATGCATCTGAGCACTTGCGACTTCTTTTTATGGGACTTTATTAAAGACAAGGTGTACAGCAATAACCTCAAAACCATTGCTGAGCTGAAAACAGCCATTCAGGAGGTCATCGATAGCATCGATGTTCCGACACTTCAGCGGGTCATGTAGAATTTCGCTATTCGTCTGCGTCACATCTTCCCCAGTGATGAGAGGCATATCGACACTGTCATAATCTAAATCCGAATATCTGTAGTACTGTTTACGTGTTGAATAAAATGTGTGCAAGCCGTAGTTTGTAACTAATTTACGTTTTTTCATATACACTCCTGGAAATTGAAATAAGAACACCGTGAATTCATTGTCCCAGGAAGGGGAAACGTTATTGACACATTCCTGGGGTCAGATACATCACATGATCACACTGACAGAACCACAGGCACATAGACGCAGGCAACAGAGCATGCACAATGTCGGCACTAGTACAGTGTATATCCACCTTTCGCAGCAATGCAGGCTGCTATTCTCCCATGGCGACGATCGTAGAGATGCTGGATGTAGTCCTGTGGAACGGCTTGCCATGCCATTTCCACCTGGCGCCTCAGTTGGACCAGCGTTCGTGCTGGACGTGCAGACCGCGTGAGACGACGCTTCATCCAGTGCCAAACATGCTCAATGGGGGACAGATCCGGAGATCTTGCTGGCCAGGGTAGTTGACTTACACCTTCTAGAGCACGTTGGGTGGCACGGGATACATGCGGACGTGCATTGTCCTGTTGGAACAGCAAGTTCCCTTGCCGGTCTAGGAATGGTAGAACGATGGGTTCGATGACGGTTTGGATGTACCGTGCACTATTCAGTGTCCCCTCGACGATCACCAGTGGTGTACGGCCAGTGTAGGAGATCGCTCCCCACACCATGATGCCGGGTGTTGGCCCTGTGTGCCTCGGTCGTATGCAGTCCTGATTGTGGCGCTCACCTGCACGGCGCCAAACACGCATACGACCATCATTGGCACCAAGGCAGAAGCGACTCTCATCGCTGAAGACGACACGTCTCCATTCGTCCCTCCATTCACGCCTGTCGCGACACCACTGGAGGCGGGCTGCACGATGTTGGGGCGTGAGCGGAAGACGGCCTAACGGTGTGCGGGACCGTAGCCCAGCTTCATGGAGACGGTTGCGAATGGTCCTCGCCGATACCCCAGGAGCAACAGTGTCCCTAATTTGCTGGGAAGTGGCGGTGCGGTCCCCTACGGCACTGAGTAGGATCCTGCGGTCTTGGCGTGCATCCGTGCGTCGCTGCGGTCCGGTCCCAGGTCGACGGGCACGTGCACCTTCCGCCGACCACTGGCGACAACATCGATGTACTGTGGAGACCTCACGCCCCACGTGTTGAGCAATTCGGCGGTACGTCCACCCGGCCTCCCGCATGCCCACTATACGCCCTCGCTCAAAGTCCGTCAACTGCACATACGGTTCACGTCCACGCTGTCGCGGCATGCTACCAGTGTTAAAGACTGCGATGGAGCTCCGTATGCCACGGCAAACTGGCTGACACTGACGGCGGCGGTGCACAAATGCTGCGCAGCTAGCGCCATTCGACGGCCAACACCGCGGTTCCTGGTGTGTCCGCTGTGCCGTGCGTGTGATCATTGCTTGTACAGCCCTCTCGCAGTGTCCGGAGCAAGTATGGTGGGTCTGACACACCGGTGTCAATGTGTTCTTTTTTCCATTTCCAGGAGTGTAGTTCAATAACTGTGACTCTTTATTATAGTAGTCAATGTTGCGAAGAAGTGGCGTCTCATTATCAAGCGGCTTATTGTCATCAGTAGTTGTTAAACGCTTGGTAAGTAGCTACCGTATTTTAACGGACTATAAGATGTTGCCGAGTATAAGACACCCCCTAATTTTTAAGCAATTTTTTAAAAAATAACATTTTCACCACTTGTATTATTGGATTGCAAAATCAGAGTAAAAAAAGAATTCTTACTTTATAAAACCGAATTGACCTTTAACATCTATGAAAATCGTATCTGAACTTTCTTTCTCTTCTTCTTCTTGTTCTTCTTCGTCGTCATCGCTGTCCTTTATATATGTAAGATGGCCGTCACAGCTATCGAGAGCGTTACTTATGCCGCACTTCCTGAAACATTTCATTATACTGTCTTCTCTCACTCTAGACTACGACTGTTTTACACACTGATATACTTGTTTGATTGTAGATCGTTTTAAAGCTCCCTGTGACGTGAATTCATGTTGGGTTTCATCCATAATCGATTTGTTCCATTCCTTTCTCATATACACTTTAAATGGTTTATTTATCGAGACAGCCGGCCGGTGTGTCCGAGCGGTTCTAGGCGCTTCAGTCTGGAACCGCGCGACCGCTACGGTCACAGGTTCGAATCCTGCCTCGGGCATGGATGTGTGTGATATCCTTAGGTTAGTTAGGTTTAAGTAGTTCTAAGTTCTAGGGGACTGATGACCTCAGATGTTAAGTCCCATAGTGCTCAGAGCCATTTATCGAGACATCAAGAGGTTGCAATTGTGAAGTAAGTCGTCCTGGAGAAACAGCAAGCTCTGTATTTCTTTGTCTCAGTTTCTCTTTCACAGAATTTTTCAAATACAATTCGATACACTACACGTCCAGAATTGCTACAGAGTGGCTCCAGGAATATTCTTCTGAGTTTAAGCTCTTCCGCTGGCCACCAAACTCCTCAGACATGAACATTATTGAGCATATCTGGGATACCTTGCAACGTGCTGTTCAGAAGAGATCTCCACCCCCTTGTACTTTTACGGATTTATGGACAGCCCTGCAGGATTCATGGTGACAATTCCCTTCAGCACTACTTCAGACATTAGTCGAGTCTATGCCACGTCCTGTTGCGGCACTTCTGCATGCTCGCGGTAGCTGTAGACGATATTAGGCAGGTGTACCAGTTTCTTTGGTTCTTCAGCGTGAAAGAACATATGCAATTTTATAGGGTGTGTGTACGGTGGATACCACGACCCCTTACTCGATAGCCAATGCAGGCTCGCGTCGATGTGTGCGGCATTTGGAAACAATGTGTTGAGAACGAGGGCGATGCATGGTGGCAAAACGTCATCACTGTTGTAGTCTACAGTTATGACCTAGAGATGAAGCGGAGCAGCACAGAATGGATGCAACATGGTCAACCCCCACCACAAAAGGGACGAGTCCAGAAGTCAGCCAGTAAGGCCATAGTTATCACCTTTTTTGATTACCAGTTTCAAGACACACTACAGTCACTGCAGATCATTATAAGAACGTCCTGAAGCAACTGATCACATAGGATCACATAGCCAAAAAACGAAGGAACCTCACTGAACAATCGGAGATTCATCACGACATTGCCAGGCCACATGCTGCTAATGCTGTTATCGAGATTCTGGCACAAAAACGCATCTCTACGGTACTCCATCCACCTTCCAGTTCCGATCTGCCGCCGGCCGCGGTGGTCGTGCGGTTCTAGGCGCTCCAGTCCGGAGCCGCGCTGCTGCTACGGTCGCAGGTTCGAATCCTGGCTCGGGCATGGATGTGTGTGATGTCCTTAGGTTAGTTAGGTTTAATTAGTTCTAAGTTCTAGGGGACTGATGACCACAGCAGTTGAGTCCCATAGTGCTCAGAGCCATTTGAGTCCGATCTGCCTCCGTGTGACTTTTTCTAAGCTCGTCGGTCAAAAATGGACTTTAGGGACGTAGGTTCGACAAGGAGACCAAGGCAGTGAAAGCTTTAGAGGCGACCCTGAAGAGAATATCAAGGAATAGCTTCCTGTACGTCTTCTGGAAATGACAAACGAGGTGGGACAGGTGCATTGCGTAGTCTGTATGAGTGATTTCTTACAATAAATTATTGTATGGGTATTAATGTCAGTCTTTATTGAGCACCCCTCGTACAGATAGGATAACACTGAAGGAAGGTTGCAACCCCGTCTCACTCCCTTCTTAATTCCTGCTTCCCTATCGTGTCCTCTCTCTCTCATAACTGCAGACTGGATTCTGTAAAAGTTGTAGATCACATCCTTCTATTGAAAAACGTCCACTCTTAATTTTCATTTAACAGTATCTTGCAATAGGTGTTAAAATACAGGATCCCCCTCGAAATGCTCAGCATTTCGTAAATGGTTCTTGATATCGAAACACAGTTCTCGTCAAATTATAGTAAATGAAGGGGCTACTATTTCTTCTTATGTTTGACCTTCATAACTATTTTATTTGTGAAGATATTGAAACAATTTCCTGTTTTGCAAGTATAACTATGTTCTGATATGACGGTATTCTTAACTCTTATCATGAGAGCTATAGTTATATAACGCTTCTAAGTGCTTCAAAATACACATTTTCCCAAATAAACAGCAAAGGTGTTAAAGTGTGAGGCCAAAGTTAGGTGGTGCAGCACGATTGAGCTTCGTTAAGCAGTTTACGTAGCACAAAAGTTAAAAGGCCCACAAAAATACAAGAAGAAAACGATGCGATATTTATTAAACCACACAATCTACTCCAGTCCCAAACGCTGTCAATTATGTATTTTCCGTTAATGTTTGGACTGCTGTTAATAACTCGTCCGATTTTGTGGGCTGTTATGTTTCTGTGGCTAAATGCAAATTTATGTCTTCGAAGAATACTAGCGGCTGCACTTTGTCTTTCGTCAGGCTGTAATAGAATGGTTAGGTGCCCTGTGTGTACTATCCAACATGTTTAAGTCAATGATGTGGGGAAAACGTAATAATTGTTTACCAGAGCACCATGGAAAAGTAGTTGCATAAAATATAGGAATTTAACAGAGTATGTAGTTTAGTTTACTCCAATATTTCATTAGCACAAGTACACAAAGTATGATTGCCAATTCCTGTCGTAAACGTCTGCAGCCATAAAATGTGCTAGACGGCGTTTATGATCCACGTGAGAGATTGCCTTCGTCGGAGAATTCGGGAAAGTTACCCCGAAATGCCTTCCACGTACGAGCTGCTCTCCTTACGGCTATACTATCGCGATAGTGGCAATACTTCACCCTCTCGTAGTTACACATACAGAATTCTTAATGAGTAAGAAGTAATAATGTAAAGTACATTGATGAGAAAAATATTTTCGATACATGAATACTAACTTTCATAACTCTGGCACAAGGTGGCGTGCCATCGGACTTTTTAAACAAAAATACTCTTCACCTTAATTTCGTGTGATTCATTATTAGCAAGAAAACCTCTGATAAAATACGAGAAATGGCAACGCTGCGGAATGAGGAGCCACGTACGGCGAAGAAAAATAACTTTATTACAGAAACGGAAGTAGATCAATGAACTTGGATTTGTAACATAGGATGTCCGTATCGTGTTTTGAAGCTACTACAAGAACCCATCTGACACTGTGTTTAACTTGGTAACACTCCATGGCTACCGTTAGTACCAATATGTGGTGAAATGATCGATCTGACATTATTCAGCATTCAATGGTAAGTATCTTACCACATGGAAACCGTCTTGGCACCTATTGTAAAGTAATGCAAATATTTTCAGTGTTTTTCACTGTATTTTGCTACAATTTTTGGTTATAATAAATTAATGTAAATACTTTCAGTGTTTTTCATTGTATTGTACTACAATATTTTGTTTATAATATTAGTGACCTTTCTAATAACAGACATTTCTGTTTGTCACGAATGAAGAGTGATGGACAATGACTTAAAACTCCATATCGAAATTAATTCATACGTATTTCTAATTAAACGTAAATGCAGTACACCAAAACATTTGTGACATTAAAACTCGAACTTTTTGGTAGTAAGAGCTATAAAACGTACGTTATAGCAGGTTTTCTTGAAAACGATAGATCATACCTCATATCACATTCTGGAAAAAAGTATTTTTGAAGGACTATTGTAATATGGTGAATAGCTTGGACGTGAATTTCGAATACACACACATCAGACTTAATGTTGGTCATCAGGTGACTAACAGCGCACTGTAATAACATTGAAACTACATGACACTATCTCATAGAACCTTGAAAAAGTTGCTTTTAGAGATATTAGAAACTTAAGCGTCACACATTTATGGTAGAAGGACGTCATTGAGACGTAACGAAAGTTACCAACAAATAACGCGACTGGCAAGACTCAGTACAATGATTTTTAGTCAGACTCATTGCTAATGAGCATCTAGTCAGTTCCCTCCTGTTCACAGTAGCCACACGACCATCTAGAGAAACTGCCTGATCCTGTATGTAGGATGAAAACTACAGGCTACTCGACGCAATGAACACACCAATCGCTGCTTTGCAGTGTGATACACATCCCAGTAAAAGTTCACCTGCAAATTCTTCATTGATCCCACAGTCATAAATAAATTACGCCCAGGAAAGCACCCAAAGGTTATTATTAAAAGAATATCCGTACTGTCTTTAAATATTCCTCTTGGGTATCAAAGTGTCATTTCATTTATTGTTTAAATACCTCAAAGTGAGTTATTAATTAGTCTTGTAAAGGGTAGTTCAGATGACGTTCAGAGTAGATAATTTTGAGCGTATAAAAATAATTAAATTATATCTTCAGTAGTTTCATACAGATTGACCACCTAGTATACTCAAGTGTTTGACTTTGTTTGATTGCTGTTTATCACTGTTAAGTGCATTATTTGTAGCTGAACGTAATTAATGTACATTAGCTTTCAAACTTCGGAAGTATAAGAAATTCATCACTACAACACATGACATCCTCTGGCTAGGTAAAACCAGCCAAAGATGTCCGCCATTGTTTCTACGCAGTGGCCCTATTCCCATTGTGGCAGACCCTTTGTACGGAAGTGTTCTCCAGATAGGGTGAAACATCGAGTGACACTGAGCATTTGGATCGCGCGAGGAGGTGTGACTAGATAGCGTAATGGTAAGGTTAAACCCCTGTTTCTGGATACAGTTTCACTTGTCACTGTAGATAGAAAGCAGAAAGCTTAGCCTGATTTGCAGCTAGAAAAAGAACCAAGGATCATTAATCACCGCGGATATCGAAAGATCTGCGTGTAAAATCTTCCTTTTCTATGATGGAATAAGATGAACGAAATTTAAAATTTAACGCAGTCGTTTAGCTTATGGCTACTGAAAGTATTTATTGCGACTCAAATTTCGAAGTTTTATTATTTTCAAGTGTACCGAAAACAAGCAGCAACAGAACGTTAAAACTGAAAACATAACTGATACACAAATAGGATGTTAAAGCCCGTTCCACGACTTTAAATCGTGACCAAGTGTCTGTATGCACATGGTGTAAATCACGCACATGTGCACGCGCAAGCGAGGCGTGTGGAGTTTGGTCAATTCTAAAATCGCGCGTGGCGTGTGCGCGGCGTGTACATTAGTTCCAGCAATGTTTCGTGCCAAAACCAAACGCGCATTATTATCGCTACTACAGCAGCAGGTACTGCAGCTATGAACACGAACCTACATAGAAGAAAACTTGGAACTTGTGTTAAAGAGTACACGTATTGTCAGAATCACGGTTCTTTGATTAAAGAGCTGCGAGAGAATTACCCAGATGACTATCAAAACCATTTAGGAGTTGACAGTGAGACATTAGATATATTACTGGACATCGTCAAAGACAAAATCATCCGGAGGGACACAGTGATGGTTGGTTGGTTGGTTTGGGGGAATGAAGCAACGAGATCATTGGTCTTATGGGAATAGGGAAGAATGGGGAAGGAAATCGGCCGTGCCCTTTCAAAGGAACCATCCATCTACATATACATCTACGTGATTACTCTGCTATTCACAATAAAGTGCCTAGCAGAGGATTCAATGAACCACTTTCATGCTGTCTCTCTACCGTCCCACTCTCGAACGGCACGCGGGAAAAACGCGCACTTAAATTTTTCCGTGCGAGCCCTGATTTCTCTTATTTTATCGTAATGATCATTTCTCCCTATGTATGTGGGTGCTAACAGAATGGTTTTGCAATCGGAGGAGAAAACTGGTGATTGAAATTTCATGATAAGATCCCGTCGCAATGAAAAACGCCTTTGTTTTAATGATTGCCACTCCAATTCACGTATCATATCTGTGACACTATCTCCCCTATTTCGCGATAATACAAAACGAGCTGCCCTTATTTGTACTTTTTCGATGTCATCCGTCAGTCCCACCTGATGCGGATCCCACACCACACAGCAGTACTCTAGAATAGGGCGGACAAGCGTAGTGTAAGCAGTATCTTTGGTAGACCTGTTGCACCTTCAAAGTGTTCTGCCAATGAATCACAGTCTTTGTTTTGCTCTACCCACAATATTATCTATGTGATCGTTCCAATTTATGTTATTTGGAATTTTAATCCCTAAGTATTTAGTTTAATTTACAGCCCTCAGATTTGTGTGACTTATCGCGTAATCCTAATTTAGCTGATTTCTTTTAGTATTCATGTGAATAACTTCGCACTTTTCTTTATTCAGGATCAATTGCCACTTTTCGCACCATACAGATATCTTATCTAAATCATTTTGCAAGTCGTTTTGATCATCTGATGACTTTACAAGACGGTAAATGACAGCATCATCTGCAAACAATCTAAGACGGCTACTCAGATTGTCTCCTATGTCGTTAATATAGATCAGGAACAATAGAGAGCCTGTAACACTTCCTTGGGAGACGCCGGATATCACTTCTGTTTTACTCGATGACTTTCCGTCTATTACTACGAACTGTGACCTTTCTGACAGGAAATCACGAATCCAGTCGCACAACTGAGGCGATACTCCGTAGGCACGCAATTTGATTAGAAGACGCTTGTGAGGAACGGTGTCGAAAGCCTTCTGGAAGTCTAAAAATATGGAATCAATTTGACATCCCCTATCGATAGCACTTATTACTTCATGAGTATAATGAGTTAGTTGTGTTTCACAAGAACGATATTTTCTGAATCCGTGCTGACAATATGTCAATAAATCGTTTTCCTCGAGGTACTTCATAATGTTCGAATTCAGTATATGTTCTAAAACCCTACAGCAAATCGACGTTAGTGATATAGGCCTGTAATTCAGTGGATTACTCCTACTTCCCTTTTTGGGTATTGGTGTGACTTGAGCAGTTTTCCAGTCTTTAGGTACGTATCTTTCTGTGAGCGAGTGGTTGTATATAATTGCTAAATGTGGAGCTATTTATCAGCATACTCTGAGAGGAGCCTGACTGGTATACAATCTGGACCGGATGCCTTGCCTTTATTAAGTGATTTAAGCTGCTTTGTTACACGAAGGATATCTACTTCTATGTTTCTCGTCGTGACAGTTGTTCTTGATTGGAATTCAGGAATACTTACTTCGTCTTCTTTGGTGAAGGAGTTTCGGAAAACCGTGTTTAATAACTCTGCTTTAGTGGCACTCTCATCAGTGACTTCACCGTTGTTATCGCGCAGCGAAAGAATTGATTGTGTCTTGCCACTGGTGTGCTTTATGTACGACCAGAATCTCTTTCGGTTTTCTGCCAGATTTCGAAACAGATTCCGTTGTGGAAATTATTAAAAGCATCTCGCATTGAAGTACGCGCCATATTTCGGACTTCTGTAATACTTTGCCCGGCATGACTTAGCGATGAGAAAATTTTGGAAATTTGTGGTAAGGTCTTATGGGACCAAACTACTGAAGTCATCCGTCCCTGTAGTAATGAGGAAGAGCATTTCTACAGAGGACCGTCTTATAGCTACTTTCAGATTTTCAGCAACAGGTCGATCTGTGGAAGATTTAAAATTTGTCACAGAAATTTCCGCATCGCCGCTGTCTAATATAAAAAGCATTAAGCATTTTATGGTGCGCTACAGCCAGAGGTTATCAAGGTAAACAATTATAAGCGCTTGTTATGATATTGATGATTATTATTTACGAAATTGATGATAATTACATAGAAAAAACTCAAAAAGCATCCAATTTTTAGCGAAGTTATTACTCAAAAACTACAAAAAAATCTTGTCACCTTATTACCCTGTGGTCATACATTTACCATGTTGGTCGTCTAGTACTGTGAGACCTTGTACATGTAGATGGAGACGGGGAAAAAGGTGTTGAAGCATGGTATTGCGCTGACAACATTCTGCTAGTACATACATTTTTCTCACAGAACTCATTCTATGCAGTCAAAGTTTTCAGTAAACCTAGCTTCAGCAATGAATTAATTAAAGATTCAGCATATACTGCCTGTATAGTGTCCATCCGTTGTAATTTCTTAACTACATTAATTCCAGTAGCTTCAAGTTCGTTCAGAACATCTCTTCTGATCTGCTGCAGAGCACTGGTGCGTGTTTTCATCGTATCAAATGTAGCTGATATATTACTTTTTTTTTTAATTTTATGAACATATGTGTGTAGGTTCTGTTTCTTGTTGTTCTCCCTGTAAAAGGAGAAATATTACATTACTTTTTTTTTTTGCTTCAGAGAGGCGAAAGAGGAATGGATGGACATTTCCAAAGGATTTGAAGAGATATTAGGTAGAAAACATATACCATCTCACTCTGCAGCACATTATTCCAATAACAAGAATTTCTAAAGCGTCGTTTTAAACGCTTTGGTAAATGCAAATTACGAGTTCTTATATACTGATGTAAGGAAAATTAGAAGAGTGTTTGCTGGCGAAGTCTTGAGCGCACAGAATTCTTTCACGCTCTGAAGTAGGAACGATCAGATTTGCCACGTAACGATGAAACAATAATTTTTTGGATGATGAGCCTTTTTCATTTAAATAAAACTTTTTAAAACCTTCTTCTCAACGAGAATTAGGTCACGAGGTAGAATTTTTAACTACAAATTATCACGTACTCGAAATGTCGTGGCAAATGTTCTTGGTGTGATTTCGAGTTCTGCATGCACCAGTCAACATGAAGAGCGAAAAATTAAACCATGTCATTTTGGCCATCTGCGCGTTGCCACTTTTTTTACGTAGACAAAGTAACGGATACATTTCTGCTACAGCATTGGACAGGGAAATACATCGTGGACTGCACTTTACACAAGGGTAACTGGCGAAGAGTTGCGGTGGAGCTGCCTATTTTGCAACCTACAGTTTCAAGAAAACCATCTATACGAGCAAAAGACGGTTGAGAAGTTTATAAGATGTATTTTATTTCAGAAGGAAGGATACCCAGGCAGGAAGCCATCTTACATTTTAGAAGAGCCTAAAATGTGTGCCGGCCGCGGTGGCCGAGCGGTTCTAGGCGCTACAGTCTGGAACCGCGCAACCGCTACGGTCGCAGGTTCCAATCCTGCCTCGGGCATGGATGTGTGTGATGTCCTTAGGTTAGTTAGGTTTAAGTAGTACTAAGTTCTAGGGGACTGATGACCTTAGAAATTAAGTCCCATAGTGCTCACAGCCATTTAAACCTAAAATGCGTCTCATTATACAAGAGACTGTGTAGTACAAGGTACAATGTTCTTCTAATGTATTGTAGGAAAGTCTATTGTTATAAAAAGCACTCCAGTTGCCTTACTCTAACTATATAAATACACAGCAGTTTACTTAGCTTTTCACGTTGTCATTCAGTGTGTTGACTATCGCCATCCATTGTACCCTCGTTGACCTCGTCATCGTCAATTCCACTGTCATCGTCCTCACAGATAGAGAGAACTTCATCCACACCCACAGAATCATCCGCATTCGAACAGCTCGCATTTGGCAGCACTTAATCGACAGTAAATAAAAGCAATTCGCAATTCGTAGTACCACAAATTTGGTACATACGTGTCATCGAGAGACCTTCCACTACTCTTACTGCCACACTTTTCTTCAGTTGAAATGAATCCGTAAGGTTTTTTTTTTTTTTTTTTCCAACAAAGTCTCAGTTCGCTTCGGGGAAAACTGCTTGGCAAAGCGCAACCAATATATCATACGTTTCAGTTTTTAAATTCTTATTTATACAGAGTGAATATTAATAAAACCGCCAAATGTAGGGTCGGATTCTTGACTGTAAGTGGAGGAAAAGGGGTCCTATGTACATGTGCCCGGAAATGCAACGTTGCCACGGGAAATGGCGCTTACGAGTCAGGTTCCTCTGACCACGTGCCGTGTCTCTAACCAACGGGTGACGATTATGCAGATTGATGATGCCAGCTATGGTAAAGGTTGCTTCATCGGTAATGAGGACTGATGACAGAAAGCCCGTTATTGTGATGGTCTGTTGCAAAAACTATTGACAAAATGCTTCCCGTAGAGAGAAATCCGCTGCGGATAATCCTTGCACTCTGTGCAGGTTATATAGCCGGCCGGTGTGGCCGTGCGGTTGAAGGCGCTTCAGTCTGGAACCGCGTGACCGCTACGGTCGCAGGTTCGAATCCTGCCTCGGGCATGGATGTGTGTGCTGTCCTTAGGTTGGTTAGGCTTAAGTAGTTCTAAGTTCTAGGGGACTGATGACCACAGAAGTTAAGTCCCATAGTGCTCAGAGCCATTTTTTTTTTTTTTTTGTGCAGGTTATAGAGATAGCAGCGGTTGTCATACAGGATACACGTATTCGTACTTTGGCGTGCACTATGTAGGCAGACCATTTGTACTAGGGTTCGTCTCAGTATCTGTAGAGCCCGGTCTCCCAAATCTGATGTACGCACAGTCCGCCGCCTCCCTGCAAGTTCGCCTGTCTGGAAGGATCCATGATCACACAAACGCCCAAAAACGGCTTGAAATGTTGTGTAATGTGGTTGGTGCCTGTGAGGGTACTTGTTATGGTACAGGCGTGCTGCTTCAACACGTTTTCCATTTGCCAGGCCGTACACAAACACCATCTCGACTTCTTCCCAACATGAATACCGGATCACTCTGCTGCTTACAGCACGCTGCGTCAATCATACAGCCTGCAACACACAACGAACACACTGATCGTGATTAAAGAAACTTCCATTCGCCAGCGCTATCTACCATGGCAACGATGCGTTTCAGGACAAATGTCCATGGGACATTCTTTATTTCATATCAAGTCAGGAATCCGTCCCGGCAGTTTCCTGGTATTACACTACTGGCCATTAAAATTGCTACACCACCAAGATGACGTGATACAGACGCGAAATTTAACCGACAGGAAGAAGATGCTGTGTTATGCAAATGATTAGCTTTTCAGAGCATCACACAAGGTTGGCATCGGTGGCGACACCTACAACGTGCTGACATGAGGAAAGTTTCCAACCGATTCCTCATACACAAACAGCAGTTGACCGGCGTTGACTGGTGAAACGTTGTTGTGATGCCACGTGTAAGGAGGAGAAATGCGTACCATCACGTATCCGACTTTGATAAAGGTCGGATTGTAGCCTATCGTAACTGCGGTTTATCGTATCGCGACATTACTGCTCGCGTTGGTCGAGATCCAATGACTGTTAGCAGAATATGGAATCGGTGGGTTCAGGAGGGTAATACGGAACGCCGTGCTGGATCCCAGCGGCCTCGTATCACTAGCAGTCGAGATGACAGGCATCTTATCCGCATGGCTGTAACGGATCGTGCAGCCACGTCTCGATCCCTGAGTCAACAGATGGGGACGTTTGCAAGACAACAACCATCGGCACGAACAGTTCGACGACGTTTGCAGCTCGAAGACCATGGCTGCTGTTACCCTTGACGCTGCATCACAGACAGGAGCGCCTGCGATGGTGTACTCAACGACGAACCTGGGTGCATCAATGGCAAAACGTCGTTTTTTCGGATGAATCCAGGTTCTGTTTCAGCATCATGATGGTCACATCCGTGTTTGGCGACATCGCGGTGAACGCACATTGGAAGCGTGTATTCGTCATCGCCATACTGGTGTGTCACTCGGCGTGATGGTATGGGGTGCCATTGGTTACACGTCTCGGTCACCTCCGGTTCGCATTGACGGCACTTTGAACAGTGGACGTTACATTTCAGATGTGTTACGACCCTTCATTCGATTCCTGCGAAACCCTACATTTCAGCAGGATAATGCATGACCGCATGTTGCAGGTCCTGTACGGGCCTTTCTGGATACAGGAAATGTTCGACTGCTGCCCTGGCCAACACATTCTCCAGATCTCTCACCAACTGAAAACGTCAGGTCAATGGTGGCCGAGCAACTGGCTCGTCACAATACGCCAGTCACTACTCTTAATGAACTGTGGTATCGTGTTGAAGCTGCATGGGCAGGTGTACTTGTACACGCTATCCAAGCTCTGTTTGACTCAATGCCCAGACGTATCAAGGCCCTTATTACGGCCAGAGTTGGTTGTTCTGGGTACTGATTTCTCAGGATCTATGCACCCAAACTGCGTGAACGTGTAATCACATTTCAGTTCTAGTATAATATATTTGTGCAATGAATACCAGTTTATCATCTGCATTTCTTCCAGGTGTAGCAATTTTAATGGCCAGTAGTGTACATTGGAAACGGTGCCCTGCAGACCTGCTGCCATGACGGCCCGGATGGCGTGTTGTGTGCCTACCCTCTTGGCGGCGAGCGAAGCTGTTCAACGACGCCTAGCGCCGTACGCTATGAGATGCGGACATGGATTGCTATGTGAAATATGCTTGTTATGATCCATTTTCTACATTCATTTCAGATACATCCCGTGAGTGTCGTTTTTGTGGAATTTATATCAAAACTGCACTTGTAGACTTTTGCCACCCCCCCCCCCACGCCCCCTGGATAAATTCCAACGACAACCAAACCCTTGATCACAATCCTTGTGTGCTCTCATGCATCTATAAGCACATGCCACAAGCTTCACACTTAAACACACTCCATATCCCCTCCCGGCGTAATTTCAACAAACTTCCACAGCCTCATAACGAAATATGCTCTGCAGTCTATCCCTTCTATGAGATTACCCCGCTCATCCGTTCCCGATTTCGGAACTCTCCTCCCTTATCATCCGTCCACTTTCTCTCCTTCGCATGACCTTTGCCAGCCCACATCCTATTTCTCTGTACCTTGAACCCCATGTTTTCCTAACAACCATACTGTCCCTTACCTGTCCCCATAATCCAACGCACATGCAACCATATTCACTGATGAGCCGAAACATTATGACCACCTGTTTGATAGCTTGTTTGTCTGTCTTTGGAACAAAATATATAACTGATACTGCATATCATGGATCTGACAGTTTGTTCGTAGGTTTGTGGAGGTATGTGGCATTAGACGTTTACGCACAGGTCATGTAATTCACGTAAATAACAGGCCGCTGATTTGTGTACGCGGTAATGGCGCCCGACAGCGACCCAGAGCCGGCCGTGGTGGCCGAGCGGTTCTAGGAACACCAGTCCGGAACTGCGCTGCTGCTACGGTCGCAGGTTCGAATCCTGCCTCGGGCATGGATGTGTGTGAGGTCCTTAGGTTTAAGTAGTTCTAAGTCTAGGGGACTGATGACCTCCGATGTTGAGTCCCATAGTGCTCAGAGCCATTAGCGACCCAGATGAGTTCCATAACTTTTATATCAGGCGAATTTGGTCACCGAGACATCGACGTGTGTTCACTATAATCACCTCCAACCACTGTAGCACGGTTGTGTCTCCGAGACACGGACAATTGTACTGCTGGAAGATGACATTGTCCTCGCGGAAGACATTAAGCATGAAGGGATGCAGGGGTTCACAGCTGTTAGCGTGTCTTCGATTAGTACCACAGGTCCCATGTAAGCGCAGGAGAATGCCTCCCATAGCATAATACTGCTGTCGCCAGCCTGAGTCCGTGGCGCATTGCACGTTTCGAGCTACCATTCACATCGGTGACAACGTTTGTGGAGATGACCAGCGACCTAGTGTAGCGAAAATATGATTCACCCGAAGAGCCGAACCGTTTCCAATGATCGCCGGTCGAATTCCGATGGTCCTGTGCCCATTGCAGTCGTAATTGAGGATGTTTCTGGGTCGACATGTGAAAACGTAAGGCGTGGTCTGCTGCATAGTTCTACGTTCAACGATGTACGATGAACGGTGTGCTCCAAAACACTTCTGGGTGCACCAGCATTTTTCTCTTTCGGCAGAGATGCCACAGATCACCATGTATCCTACTTTACAGAGCAGACGTTCTGTGAAGAGTCGGGGACGTTCAACCACTCAGCTCCAGGCGGTAGTTTCACTGTCCTTCTACCTCATTCCTTACATGCTCGCGACAGTAGCACGTGAACATTCGACCAGCTTCGCCATTTTCGAGATACTCGTTCACGGGCTCTGCGTAATAATAATCTGCCCTTTGCCAAAGTCGTTTATCTCAATGGATTTCCCCATTTTCAACCCATACCTTCGCTAGGGTTATCCCCCGTCCATGTCTGCTGCGCTTACATACTTTGTTACCGTGTCACGTGCCCGCAACGCCTCCAGGCGGCATCCAACGTCGCGGTGGGCAACGGTCATAAAGTTTTGGCTCATCAGTGTGTATTCATTATTTCTCCGAATGCAGGTCCCTCCCATCACGCGGTACTGAAGTAAAATACAGTACAGTGTTTGTCTTAACTTTCTGGCAACCCATTGTCTTCAAATGCCAACAACGTTTTCCTAGGTGTTACTTTAAATGTCATCAACGAAAATCCCCCCCTTTTGTGTTTTAAAACATCTGCATACAGATCATCTTTTTAAGATTTTCATTTCATCGTTGTATCGTTGAAATTTTTTAGCTGAAGAGCAGAGCATTTTTCCGCTGCCAGCCTGGGCTATGTCCTCTGGGTCGAAGGTATGAAATGGTAATAAAGAAAAAAATTAATTTGCACTGCTGCAAACAATGTTCCAGCACATCATGACTTAACATTATAGCGTGAGTTATAATATCCCACGTGAACACTACTTACGCTTTCAGTGTCAATGTTCTATTACCCTATTTTTAATTCAAGTGTATTTCACACGGTGACAATGTTTGCTTTCAGTATCCTCGAAGCAGATAAAATTTCGAAATTTCAATCACAACAAATATTTTCAACAGCCATAAGTGGAATGATTACATTCAATAGATACATAAATGCTGTGGACCCATTCCTCATTAAAGTTTTGAAAATTATATACTCTTCTTCATTGTGTTATTTCACACCTTTGGTGCTATTTACGAAAGTTATCAATGCATAAACTGAAGCACACATTCGTGGCCTCCGGAAAATGTATGTTGTAACATTACTGGTTTCAGCAGCAGTGTTTCTTACTGTATTATTAAGATAGTAGCTGCAGCTGGGTGAGTTCGGACGGTGAAGCTATCGGTATTTTCTCTAGCTGAAGACAGTAGGCCTCATTGCATATGGACTGAGGCTTATCAGGTGCTACGATATTACTATACTATATTACATTGTCCTATTTTATACGATACTGCCTGTGTGGTCCATAAGGCAAAGATAAATTGCGTATTCACCCGGGAATACAGTAAAATTTAATTAATGATAGCTTCATTCTGTAGGAACTATCACCACAAATATTATGTGGAAAAACGTCTGGACTAAACTGTCTCTAAGATACGTGTTTGAGTAATTGTATGATGTATGTGTGTGAAATGTCACATTATGGATGCTTACGATTGTTAACTGCAAGAACTGAGTTTTCTCGCAGGAGCATCTCGGTCTTCATGAAGTTAGCTAGGCAGTCTTGGAACGGAAACTAGTTCGGTGATTTCTCTGTGACAAGCAGATTGTGCATAGGAGACATAATTGTAATATCAGTAACGATAACTGTTCGTAGCAAAGTTGAAGTTAACGAAAACTTTGCTGAGCAAAATCCTCATTCATTTGTATATCTTATTTTTGTGTGAACAGTATTTCATACCAGGCCACTGTAGGTATAATAAAAATAAAGTGTCATTCCAAGGGAAATTTATTTACCAACCATGCTATTGCCATTGTTTCGCACATATAATACAATTAGACACGAGGAAAGTTCAAAGAATAGTGCTGGAAACCATAATCAGGCCGGATAGTTGCGCTCTGAATGTCTTGTATCTATCAAAAAAAAAAAGAAAGTTCAAATGTGTGTGAAATCTTATGAGACTTAACTTCTAAGGTCATCAGTCCCTAAGCTTACACACTACTGAACCTAAATTATCCTACGGACAAACACACACACCCATACCCGAGGGAGAACTCGAACCTCCGCCGGGACCAGCCGCACTGTCCGTGACTGCAGCGCCTTAGACCTTTTTTTTTATCTCATTTTGTTTGTTTTCGTTCGTTGCATCTGCTCGGGACGGATGTCGCAAGACATCCACTTCAGTTGGTCGTTGATCCATTGATCCATTAACTGAGTTTTTTTTATTAGAGAGGGCAGCTAACCCTCTGACCGAACACGCTGAGCTACCGTACCGGCTTGTATATCTTCTTTGACCGCGCGGCATATCTATCTAAGTGTACAGTATATACTACTATACAGATTACACTTTCGCATATTGTGGCCTCAGTTGTAAGGCTGGACATTACTTTAACATTATTACGTCTTTCCTGTTAGGAAATGTCGAACAGCTCGGGAAAACGTCCACTAAGGTGACGTCATGGAATTAACCGTAACAGTGAATATTTGGCAAAGTAACTATCAAATCAATTTATGCCAAACGGTACAACAAAATTCTTTTCCGTAAATCCCATTCAAATTACAAAATACTGCTCTTGTTCTACAGTGAAGATCGTTTCTGAGTGAATTCTAGTACCTGAAGATTTAATTCGGTTAAACGTCCAGTCGACATCACTATTTAAGGTAAACGCGAATTCCACTAACAAAATTTCGGAGGCTGTTCAGGTATATTGCAAAAACTCCATCGCAGTAGTGGGAAAGCCTATAGTATGCAGTCACCAAACGTACAATACAGAACACAGATAATGCAACAACACTCAGATGAAACGCGCACACTTTTATCGAGGCTATTTTATCTATTCTGTCAGTATGCAGTATAACACGTAATAAATCAAAACTGTCACTTACAAGTAATGTCCAAAATGCGGATCGCCACGATCTCGGCAGAGAGGAATGCGACGCCCCATTGACTGTGTTATTGGCTCAGTTACCGGGATGTGGCTGCCGTCGTGCGAGAACAGCTTAGCACGGCGTCGTTGCGCCGCTCTCCCACTGCTTACAGTGAACCCTTACCCAACGTGCTTATCTGCCAGCTCTTCATCAGTTAACCTATTCCCACTGCTATGCATCATTGTTAATGTTCGTCTAACACTGCGGGCAAAACAAACCCGAGACAGAACAGAGCAGTACTGAATGCAAGATAGAGGGCGAAGAGTAATGTGAACCTTACTGTTTTCAACGCAAGTGCTGTGAGTGAAAGGAACAAGCCTGTTTCAAACAAGACATACAACACATGTCGGCAGCATCTGAACCGCTGTGTGAATTTTTCCTGTGCAATCCATATAGAAGGATAAATGATGATAAGAAATCAAACGAACTGCAATTTCTCAGTAACGAGCCACCAGACGCGACAGTTCTCTTATACCAATGCTGTCAGAAAATATCGCTGAAAAGCCTCCGAAATTGTATCGATGGTTTTCGCATTCACATGTCTGTACTCTGCACTAATCTCGTAATTTTTTAAGACAGCACAGGAAATCGGCCACAAGCCTTTCATAGGACCCATCCCGAAAGTACCCTTAAGTGATTTGGAAGTACCATCGGATTTCTATACTTTGATGGTCAGACATAATTATGAAACTCGCTTGTGCCAAATTCGTATCTAGTGACGTTAGCACTGCGCCAGTTTATTCTTTGTACGGACGGCAATTTCAACACCACTACTGTAGAATACGAGCCCACTGTAATAATACTTGCGTCACCTTGCTACTGACTTACAACCTCGTTTTCGTGTATAAACGTTACTTACAAGCACGAAAAGTTTACAAACTCATATTTCAGGCTTGCTCATTGCCGAGCTAGCTGTTACCTGACGGTATGAGTGCCATTTTCTTCTCATTGCAGTGTCCACTGGGTATTGGCCCAATGCAGAGGATGCTAGTGAATAGGAAATTAGTCCGTTCCTGTTAATATTAAGGTACAGTGCGCAGGCCTGCAGTCGTATCTATGGATTCCTTTTTTACTCTACAAAAGTGTCCATCGATCGCTCGCATAGGACGATACGCGTGGCGATTTTACACTACTGGGCCAGTCCAAAACATTACCATCGTAGTTGACGTTATGCCAGCTCGGAACCCAAAGACATTTCTGTTGAGCCATGCATCCATACCGACACTTCCATAGTGCTAGTAATCACAGATTCAGTTAGCAACTACGTGATAATTACCTATTATTCCTTCTGTCGATATCTTATAAGCCACTACACCGTATGTGACTGAGGCAGTATGATTCTGTTTTTTATTGGTTCTCATTTCTTACAAAGTTTGTGAATGATGTACAGAGGAACAACAATTTTAACACAGGGATTCCCATTGTAAATACACGGCGAGAAAAAAATAGTCCACCCTTTTAGAGATTTCCAGTTAATTCAAGATTTATTGTTACAACAGTGCATACGGAGCACATGAAATGATTACATTTACAGATCAAAAGCACAAGCCGTTCTGAGGTACCGGTTATCTACCCAAGCTGAATCACCAGTATTAGTACGTGGTGTAGCCTCCACGAGCGGAAATGCAGGCGCTGTGTCTGACATCCGGTCGATCGTACAGATAGCGAATCTGTACTGGGATACATCATGCCACGCCTGCTCGATCTGTTCAGGTAGTTCTGTGAGAGTTGTTGGTTGATGAGTCGCACGAGTCATTCCTCGTCCCATCCTATCTCAAATGTGTTGGATTGGAGACAAGTCCGGAGATCGGGCTGGCCAGAGAAGTTGCTGCACGTCTTGCAGAGTACGTTCAGTTACACGGGCAGCATGTGGACAAGCGTTATCCTGTTGGAACAACACATCACCTTCCTGTTGCAGGAACTGCAAAAGAAAGGGTCTAACAACATTCTGCACTTACCGAGCGCTGGTTAGCGTCCCCTCCAGAAACACCAAAGGTAAATGAGAGCTGTAGCTTATCGCACCCCAGACCATAAGGCCTAGGATGGGACCAGTGTGTCTTGGATGAATGAATGCACTCTACGGGATAGGAACGACCAGGTCTACGTCGTACACTCAAACGAACATCACTTGCCTGCAGGCAGAATATGCTTTCACCGCTGAAGGCCAAGTGACCCCTTGACGGCACCAGTGGAGCCGTGCACGTCGATGCTATGACGTGAATGAAGAGGGGCTAGAGGTGTGCGTGCCCGTAGTCCCATTGCTAATAACAGGCTCGCAACAGTTCGTGTAGACACATTTCGCTCACAAGCCCTCTTATCTGTGCTGTGGTAGCTGAAAGATCTGCCACTGCTGCCCTTACAATACGACGATCCTGGAAGGCGACTGTACTGAGTGCATGTCCAGAACCTCGTCTATGTGTGTGAAAATGTTCACGTGACCACTGATGTCAGCATCATTGCACAACTGACGCAGCAGTTCCAACTTGTGTGGCAATTCTCCAGAAGGACCGTCCCACCTCTCGGAAGGTCATTGTTTGACCCCTTTCAAACTCTCGTCTCCGTGGCTTGGTTGCCTACTAGCATCACACGTTATCACCACACTGAGCCTTTTGGTTGTGAGCATTCCTTATCGAAGGGTAGACACAGATGGTGGTCTGATAGTTATGCCACTACGCTATCTATTGGCTGACGACGCTGAAACCATTATCTGTACATCTACTATACCCAAGGGGCACATGCCGTCATCGGATCATAATCGGCGTCGTCTTTCCAGGTGTACTAATTTTTATTTCCGGCAGTGTAGATGGTGGGCACTTCTATGATGATCTCGCAGTGACTAAACAAAACATGCAGATCTGCTTTCAATCTTTTCTTATCCCCCTCCTCCCTCACTCTCTCTATCTTTACCACCTTAACCCCACCCCCCCTCTCTCTCTCTCTCTCTCTCTCTCTCTCTCTCTCTCTCTCTCTCTCTCTGCAATCCTTTTTGGCAAGGGTCCGCGACTACGAATTTTTTTTTTCCTTTATTGTATTTCAATTCCCCATCGGGGCGGGCTGGCAGCAGCATATGCGCTGCTCTTCAGCCGAAAGACATAGAACAAAACAACAGAAGACATTTAAAAACTGCAAAGGAGAGAATAAGGTGAACATAGATACAACAAAGGGGGAACATCATGGAAGGCAATAGACAAAAAACGGGGTGACTGTAAAATGGAGATAAAAAACTGTTTAAAAGTAGCACACACAAAAAGCCACACACGGCGACGATTAAAAGAACACAAGGCACAGTATGACTGGAGCATAAGGTATCGACGGATGGCGTAGCACATAACGTAACACTGATGGCGGACCTCAAGGCAATACACAAGTAAAATTACACCTCTTGACACACAGGAGAAACAGCACTAAACACAACACTGATGAGGCACACTGATGATGATCAATACAGAGGATCTGCCAGGCGCAAGGAGATGAGGGAGACCTGAAGAAAGGAGGGAGGGGAAGAGATGGGGGAGAGGAGTGGGGGGGTGCACGGAGGAGGGCCAGGTAGGGAGGGATGTGGGAAGGAAAGAGGCCAGTATGAGGTGCAGGGCCTCAGGGGAGAGGGGAATGGAGGAAAATCCGCTCTGGGAGAAGGAAGGAAGAAAGAGGAAAAAAGGGGGCCCTGGGGAGGGGGGGGGGGAACAAGGCCAGGTTACAGTTGGAAGGAACGGTAGATGTCACGGCGAAGTTCGTCATCCGGGAGGGAGAGGTGTTGGAAATTGCCCTGATGAAGGAGATGGAGGGTGTGGAGGTGGAGAGAAGGAGGGATACAGCGATAGAGGCGCGGCAACGGGCGGGGGGTGGAGAGGAAGGAGGAAACCAGAGGGTGAGGGGGATCAAGCCTGCAAACAATGTAAAGGATGCGGAGATGTTGGAGGAACAGGAGGAGGTGGGGGAAGGTGATCAGTTCATACAGGAGCCGTGTGGGGGAAGGAAGGCGGATACGGAAGGCAAGGCGGAGCGCATGGCGTTCAAGGATTTGGAGGGCCTTGTAAAAGCGGGTGGGGGCGGAGATCCAGGCAACGCTAGCATAACAGAGGATAGGACGGATGAGGGATTTGTAGGTGTGGAGGACGGTAGAAGGATGCAATCCCCATGTCCGGCGCGACTACGAAGATAGTGAACGATATTCGAGAACTGCTCCTACACATCGATCTGAGTGGAATTTTTATACAGTTCTGGAATTCTTCCAGTGAATCACATGAGACACTACTACGACGACGTGCTGAAAAGTAATGCCTCCGAATTCTTTTTATGAAAAGCCTGAAAGATGTATAAATAAAACAAACATTATTAACATTCTAGACCTTTATTCTTCATATCTACGTATGTTCGGCCCTCTGCCGCTAGAGGGCTCCGAGTTGTAGCTTGTAAAATGGCGGTGTGTAACGTAGCTATGTTGATTACGTAATGGAGAAATAAATCCATTGTTGAGGCAGGTGACCATTCATATTTGGCACAACTTTGAAATATAGAAATTTCTTGAACGCACAATGTATGTGTGTATGTATGTGTCTATGTCGCTGTTTGGAAAACTGAAAGCACGAATTCGAAGAGTTCGTCCGCACATGGAGCAGCCACTTCTTCAGTATAATAATGCCAAACCATACACGAGTGCTGTGACATCTCCAACAATCCGAAGCCTTGGGTTCACTCTCATCGATAATCCCCCATACAGTCCCGACTTGGCCCGTTTAGATTTTCATCTGATTAGAAACCTTAATGAACACCTTCTAGCACTTCACTTTGGTAGCGGCGAAACAGAAGTGAGGTTGTGACTCCGTCAACAAAGTCAAATGTTCTACAGTGACGGTATGAACAAACTGGTCTCTCGTTAGGAGAAATGTGTTCGTTGCCAGGATGACTAAGTAGAGAAATAAAATATGTAGACATGAAGAATAAAGATGTAGAATGATAATGTTTGTTTTATTTAAAAAGTTATAAGAGTTTTCACATAAAAAATACGGAGGCATTAATTTTCAGCACGCCTTTGTATTTTATCATCATATTTTCATGGAACAGGCCTAGTGTCGTGTTACAGTCTCCTTCCATCTCTTGTGTGGCCAGTTCACTGATCTCTTTCCTCTGTGTATACACCTTTTAGAGCTGCCACATTACGACACTAAACCTTTTTCACTGAATTAAATACTTCTTTTGTGTCGCTGCAAAGAACTTCAGTGACATAATGTATGGAACTTGATCATCTATTAACAACATGCGCTACAAAAGAGGAGAGGTTCCACAAACATCTGCCCGACTGTACCAAATGTATGCAAACATATACCTCAGGTTCGTGTGTTTACCAGAGTTCTTGATGGCCATCTGTCGGCGTTCAAAGGTAACGATAAGACAAATTACTTGCGAAGCTAGTCAGACTTTGTTTATCACTAAAGCCACCAAACTGTTACTTTAACGATCTTGTGAAGCACTCTAAATCTGTTTTCACAAACATTATAAAATGTAAAACTTTAGTTTCTCCCCAGTGTATCAAATAACCAAATAACGTACGGAAATTCAGCCAGATAGCGTCAAGCGTTGGTTACTTTGATCTGCGTGGTCAAATTAGTTGTTGACAGTGTGTGTTGTCTTTTCGTTATACACCGTCCTTTGTTTCCTGGTTGCAGCGCCACCAACTGAGGAATGAAGTTGCTGTGCTCAGCGATCTCTCGTTCCATTTGTACCTTGAAAATCATGGATTGTTCACTAGAGATCGGAAACGGAGCGAGTACAAATCTAAAGCTGCTGGATGCATACTTTACAAATCGAGGCGCCGCTGTTACATCAGTGCTAACGGACTGCCTTCGTTCCTGCTGTAGCTCCGCGAATATTCGAGTCTGAGTCTACGGCGATCGATTGCTTCATAAGCGTCGACTCGTTCTCTCTTACTCAAGTATGCAGGAGTGTAACGCTAGTCGTGACTCATTGTTAGTACGCAAGATGAGTACACGATCTTGCAGCTGTGAAGTAGCACTGACAAAGCGAAATGACCGATTGTCGGGATCACATGGCCTTTAGCGAAGCTGTGTTTCGTGATACTATGGAGGGTGTAAGCACTCCGTCTTCAGGCCACGAGTGGCCTACCGGGACCATCCGAGCGCCGTGTCATCCTCAGTGGAGGATGCGGATAGGAGGGGCGTGGGGTCAGTACACCGCTCTCCCGGTCGTTATGATGGTATTCTTGACCGAAGCCGCTACTATTCGGTCGAGTAGCCCTTCAATTGGCATCACGAGGCTGAGTGCACCGCGAAAAATGGCAACAGCGGCCGCGCAGGATTAGCCGAGCGGTCTAAGGCGCTGCAGTCGTGGGCTGTGCGACTGGTCCCGGCGGAGGTTCGAGTCCTCCCTCGGGCATGGGTGTGTGTGTCTGTCCTTAGGATAATTTAGGTTAAGTAGTGTGTAAGCTTAGGGACTGATGACCTTAGCTGTTAAGTCCCATAAGATTCCACAAACATTTGAACATTTGAACATTTGGCAGCAGTGCATGGCGGCCTGTATGGTCATCCATCCAAGGGCCGACCACGCCCGACAGCGCTTAACTTCGGTGATCTTCCGGGAACCGGTGTAGCCACTGCGGCAAATGGAGGGTGTAAGACGAAAATTAATTGACTGAGTGTACAAAATTGTAAATGTATTCCATTAGACGAGGAGTGATTTGTGGAATAAGTTTCATGCTGTAATTCACGGTTCAGATGAAAGACACATAAATTTTGGCCAATGCAAACAAAATGGTTGTGTTTTTGTATATTTCTTCTCCACCATGAGAAAATATTCATGTAGCCTCAAACGAAAATTGGTACAGAGTGAAGTCACTGTTACAGTTATGAGCCAAAACATTATGACCACTGCCGAAAGCGAGACTGAATGCCGCCTGGTGGTGTTGTGGGCACGTGGCGAGGTAAGGAACGTACGTAACCGTAGCAGAGACGAATGGAGAATCATGCTAACAACGGGACTGGCCGCAAATGAGGAACTCCACTGACGTAAGTGACTTCGACAAAGGGCAGATTGTTATAGGCCGGCAACCTGGAATGGGAATCTCGAAAACGACGAGGCTGATCGTCTGTTCGCTTCATTATCTACGGAGAGCGGTTGATAGACGGTGAAACGATGAGCAGGCGACAAGACATTTTACGTCAATGATTCATCACAGAATGTGGGTGTCGGAGGATGCCCGCTTTTAAAGCAGCACAAGTCGTGATCTGTGGCATATCTCACGTAAGAATACGAAGCTGGCGCACTGTTCAGCGCGCGTAGTTAAACATGCGACGTCGCAGCAGACGATCCACATGTTGTCCCATTTTATGCAAACGCTATTCACAGTAACGATTGTATTATGCATAGAATCATCAAGATTAGACAGTGGATCATTATAAAGGTGTCATCTGGTAGGACGAATGACATTTTACACTACTGGCCATTAAAATTGCTACACCAAGAAGAAATGCAGATGATAAACGGGTATTCATTGGACAGATATATTATTCTAGAACTGACATGTGATTACATTTTCACGCAATTTGGGAGCATAGATCCTGAGAAATCAGTACCCGGAACAACCACCTCTGGCCGTATAACGGCCTTGATACGCCTGGCCATTGACTCAAACAGAGCTTGGATGGCGTGTACAGGTACAGCTGCCCATGCAGCTTCAACACGATACCACAGTTCATCAAGAGTAGTGACTTTCGTAATGTGACGAGCCAGTTGCTCGGCCACCATTGACCAGACGTTTTCAATTGGTGAGAGATCTGGAGAATGTACTGGCCAGGGCAGTAGTCGAACATTTTCTGCATCCAGAAAGGCCCGTACAGCACCTGCAAGATGCGATCGTGCATTATTCTGCTGAAATGTAGGGTTTCGCAGGGATCGAATGAAGGGTAGAGCCCCGGGTCGTAACACATCTGAAATGTAACGTCCACTGTGCAAAGTGCCGTGAATGCGAACAAGAGGTGACCGAGACGTGCAACCAATGGCATCCCATACTGTGGTGTCACCGCCAGACACCACACTTTCTAGGTGGTAGCCTTTAAATTGGCCGCGGTCCGGTAGTATACGTCGGACCCGCGTGTCGCCACTATCAGTGATTGCAGACCGAGCGCCGCCACACGGCAGGGCTAGAGAGACTCCCTAGCACTCGCCCCAGTTGTGCAACCGACTTTGCTAGCGATGGTTCACTGACAAAATACGCTCTCATTTGAGGAGACGATAGTTTAGCATAGCCTTCAGCTACGTCATTTGCTACGACCTAGCAAGGCGCCATATTCAGTTACTATTGATATTGTGAATCATGTACCGTCAACACCGATGTTCATCATTAATGGATTAAAGTTAACTATTCCACCAGCTACGTCCGTTTTTCTAAATTCTAATTTCCTTGTCCTGTTCCAGACCTCACGCCAGCCTGCGTGAGCTAAAACACGTGCCTTTCGGCCTCCTCTAGTAACACAGTGTTGGCTCTCCTGCCAACCACAACACATACCATCACGCCGGGTGATACGCCAGTATGGCGATGACGAATACACGCTTCCAATGTGTGTTCACCGCGATGTCGCCAAACACGGATGCGACCATCATGATGCTGTAAACAGAATCTGGATTCATCCGAAAAAATGACGTTTTGCCATTCGTGCACCCAGGTTCGTCGCCGAGTACACCATCGCAGGCGCTCCTCTCTGTGATGCAGCGTCAAGGGTAACCGTAGCCATGGTCTCCGGGCTGGTAGTCCATGCTGCTGCAAACGTCGTCGAACTGTTCGTGCCGATGGTTGTTGTCTTGCAAATGTCCCCATCTGTTGACTCAGGAATCGAGACGTGGCTGCACGATCCGTTACAGCCATGCGGATAAGATGCCTTTCATCTCGACTGATAGTGATACGAGGCCGTTGGGATCCTGCACGGCGTTCCGTATTACCCACCTGAACCCACCAATTCCATATCCTGCTAACAGTCATTGGTTCTCGACCAACGCGAACAGCAATGCCGCGATACGATAAACCGCAATCACGACAGGCTAGAATCCGACCTTTATCAAAGTCGGAAACGTGATGGTACGCATTTCTTCTCCTTACACGAGGCATCTCAACAACGTTTCAGGTTAGAAACTTTCCTCATGTCAGCACGTTGTAGGTGTCGCCACCGGCGCCATCCTTGTGTGAATGCTCTGAGAAGCTAATCATTTGCATATCACAGCATCTTCTTCCTGCCGGTTAAATTTCGCGTCTGTAGCACGTCGTCTTCGTGGTGTAGCAATTTTAATGGCCAGTAGTGTATGTTAGACTAGGTCGATAGTCGTGTCCGAATACGCTGTCATCCACACGAACGGCCACTCGAAACATGCAGTGCGCCACGGATGCAGCCTATGGGGGTGCAGTATTATGCTTTGGTGGACATTCACGCTGGCCTCCATGGGACCTGCGGTAGTAAACAAACACACCACGACAGCTGTGCACTATGTGAACGTAATTGAGCCCCACCTTCATCCTTTCATGCTTGATGTCTTTCCCGACGGTGGCGACATCTTGTAACAGGATAAATGTCCGTGTCACAAGGACAGAATCGTGGTACAGTGCTTTGAAGAGCATAATAGTGAACTCACGTTGATGTCTTGGCCACCAAATTCGCCTGATCTAAACTCGATGAGGCACTTCTGGAACGCTGTGCATAGTTATCTGGTACCACACCCTCCGAAAATTTAGAAAGGACTTCTCGAATACATGCCACACAGAATTACTGCTCCATTACGTTACAGAGTGGACCAACGCGCTGTTAAGCAGGTGTTCGTAATGTTTCAGCGCATCAGTTTATATCCCTGTGCCCAAAAAGCGGACTATTTCAGTATTATTTTGGTCATGCCAACTTGAGTTGATGGGCTAACAACGAGTTCGTTACCTTATCATTCGTTTCTGTAAATTTTTCGAATACTGTTATGAATTTATTTTAATAATTTATCACCATTTAGATATTGCCCTTCATCCTTATGTCATATTTTCTGGTACTGTCGTTAAAGATCCACATTTCATATTTTCTGGTACTGTCGTTACTGACTCGGTAACACTTTGAAAGTGTGTGTTTGTTAAAGTAATTATTAGACATCCTCTAGATACTAAATATTAAAATAAATTTACAGACACAGACACACACACACACACACACACACACACACACACACACACACCAATATTCACCACTGACTGATAAGTGATTACATTGGTGTATATGGGAATCGTCAAGCCCAGTGGTTGCTTATGTCATTTAGGCAGGTCGGACGTTTTGTGTCATTTTATTTTGCACTTGAGAATGGCTGTAGAGCTGAAATCGTGATTGTGTGAAATAAATGAATAATAAAACTTCCTGGCAGATTAAAACTGTGTGCCGGATCGAGACTCGAACTCGGGACCCTTGCCTTTCGCGGGCAAGTGCTCTACCAACTGAGCCACCCAAGCATGACTCATGCCCCGTCCTCACAGCTTTACTTCCGGCAGTACCTCGTCTCCTACCTGCCAAGCTTTACAGAAGCTCTCCTGCGAACCTTGCAGAACTAGCACTCCTGAAAGAAAGGATATTGCGGAGACATGGCTTAACCACAGCCTGGGGGATGTTTCCAGAATGAGATTTTCACTCTGCAGTGGAGTGTGCTAGTTCTGCAAGGTCGCAGGAGAGCTTCTGTAAAGTTTGGAAGGTAGGAGACGAGATACTGGCAGAAGTAAAGCTGTGAGGACGGGGCGTGAGTCGTTCTTGGGTAACTCAGTTGGTAGAGCACTTGCCCGCGAAAGGCAAAGGTCCCGAGTTCGAGTCTCAGTCCAGCACACAGTTTTAATCTGCCAGGAAGTTTCATATAAGTGCACACTCCACTGCAAAGCGAAAATCTCATTCTGGAAATGAATAATAATTTTAGTCTAAGAGGGGAAATTCCTTTAAAAAAGGTTTTGTATGTAGCAGAAATGTTGCGAGCCCGCTGTTATACAAGCGAAATAGTGTAGACGCTCTCCTTTCTGAGCGAGACGTGTACACGACAATAGATTCAAGTGACGAGTGGGTAGCAGCGGAGACTCACGTGTCGTGCCTCCGAGCGTACGTAGACGGTGGGTTCGGAGATGACATCGTAGGACTCGCTGGCTAGTTTAAGGCGAATATAAGGAGCACATTCCTGATTTCGAATGTTCACTTCTCTAAATATCAGCCTTCCAGCATTCTGGATCACTATAGTCTCCCGTATAAAAGCCTCAGCGTGGTACGATGTGATGTAATGCGATACGATGTGATGGTTGCAGGTGTACACGGACTGGGCCAACCACTACCTGGAGAAGGCCCGCTGCAAGCGCCGCGTGCTCGACCTACAAGCCGATGTGGTGGACGGCGTGCTGCTCGCTGATGTCATCGAAGCTGTCAGTAAGTACCTCTTACTCTCATAATACTCTCCTTCTCAAAATAGGGAGTATTCAGCTACGTAGCTCCGGTCGCTAGGGCACGCTAGTATGTTGACACAGGGCGCGGGAGCAGCTGGTTAGAATCATGGCAGTGAAAGTTTTCACCGCCAACTTTTAGCCAATAAAGAGACGAGAGATCGTGGCCTTAAGCATTATGATTAGTATATTTGCCAGTATGACGGGTTGAATTTCAAACTTCACTACAGTGTCTCACAAGCTGAGGGCATATAACACAGTTTATGGCGATTTATCCATTGGAGACGAACGTTAAGCTTGTTGGCTTCCCTGCTACTATTCGTGAGGACCGTTCCGTGGTTGCAATATAGTAACATGGAAATCAGTCGATGCAGGTTATAGGTCTTTTACGAAGGTGAGTAAAATGAAAACCTTAAATTTGTAATAACAAATCGTAAGTTCGCGCCGTTATTCTGTAAGTTGGTAAGTGTGCTACGAACAGCGTGCAGAATGGCCTGTAGGTGGCAGCATAGTGCAGATGCACACATACCGTCGCAGTATCAGTATAAAGATGGCCGCACCACTTGCGACTTGCACCAGGAAAGAACAGCGTTCTGTTATTCGGTTTTTGCTTAGTGAAGGTGTGAAACCTACTGAAATTCATCGATGAATGAAGGTTCAGTACGGTGATGCGTGTTTGTCACAGCAGGAAGTCTACGAATGGAGTACGAAGTCCACAAATGGTGTGACTTCAGTGGAAAATGCTCGTCGCCCAGTTGTGACTCCACAGAAGATCGCAGCAGTTGAAGCCATAGTGAAGGAAAACCGACGAGTGACACTGAATGACATTGCAGCATGTTTACAGATTAGTCATGGGTCAGCACACCACATTGTGCATGATGTGCTCCAGTTTCACAAAGCGTGCCACGGCAGCTGACTCCTGAAATGAGAAAACGACGTGTTGATACTTGTGAAGAACTTCTTCGGCGCTTTGAACGAGAAGGTGATGGCTTCCTTGCAAGAATCGTTACTGGGGACGAAACCTGGGTTCACTTCCACCAACGGGAAACGAAGAGAGCGAGCAAGGAAAGGCGCTATTCCTCATCACCAAAACCAAAGAAGTTTCGAACAGGACCATCAGCAGGGAAGGTTATGCTGACTCTCTTTTGGGACGAAAAAGGCGTCATTTTGGAGTATTACATGCCTAGAGGGACCACTGTCACCAGTGCATCATACACATCTCCTAAAAAATCATCTGCGGCCTGCAATCAAATCAAAGCGACGTAGATTGCTGTCAGCAGGTGTCCTTTTGCAACATGACAATGCAAGGCCCCATACTGTCCGTACAACAGTTGCAACAATCACAGACCTGCATTTTGAGTGTCTTCCTCATCCACTATACTCACCAGACCTTGCCCCAAGTGATTTCCATATGTTTGGACCACTCAAAGACGGAATGGGAGGAAAGAAGTTCCATTCTGATGAAGAGGTACGCCACGCGGTGCATGAGTGGTTGCGCGGACTACCAAAATAATTTTTTTCTAAAGGAATTTATGCACTTTGTAAGCGCTGGAGGACTTGCATTGAGCGTGGGGGAGATTTCGTTGAAAAGTGATACAGCTTTGAACCACTTCTGCACAATAAATAATATTTAAAAAGATATTTAAGGTTTTCATTTGACTCACCCTCGTAACTTTAGTTGGAATGGCGCTTGTGGGTCCCCATGACGCACAGTCAGCAACCAAGAATCAGAGAGCACATTACTACAAAACAACAGTGTAAACGTACCAGACAAGGCTACACATAGGTCCTAACCGATATCGACGAGCTTCTACCTACTAATAGGAGTATATCCACGTTAACTCGTATGAAAGGATTTGGATCACTACGCTTCCATTTTCGAAGATCATATCTCGCTCGTTCCCCAGACCTCAGTCCCCTAGACTTTTGGTTATGGGGGCACTTGAAGGAATTGGTCTGGTCTACGCCACGCCAATGAATGACGTGCGGACACCACAGGGTCGAGTATTCAGTGCGTGCCAACAGGTACAATAACAACCGGGTATACTTCAAAAGATGCGTCATCCCTTACGTCGGAGGGCAGAGGGGTGCACTGTCATGAATGGACGCCACTTTGAACACCTCCTGTAAACATGTGTTTATCGCGGAAAGTATGCATTTCCAGACCCATGATTCGTGGATTTATCTCAGAAAGTGTGCATTTCCGGACCCATGTTCACTAGACTTATTTTTCTTGTTTCGATGGGTACTATCACCTCTCAAAGTACTCGACACTTTTTTTAACACCCTGTATAAAGAAAGACTGCGCAGCGCATTTACTCATGCAGAAATTGCGTTGCAATGTTTTTTGTTTGTGACAAGATTGCGTTAAGCCTCGCGTAAGAAGGCGAAACGTCTACCATCACATGTCAGAAATCAACAGTGGCAGGATCATGGCTCGTCGATACTACAGTATATCTTTCCTCGACATTGATGCTCGCGTTGATCAGGATACCACTACTGTTATGCAGATATAGAGCCGATGGGTTCAAGAGGGCCATACTCAACACAGTACAGGATTTCAACGGCCCCACGCGACAAACGCCCGAGAGGACAGATCCAATGGAACTTATTGGTAGACTAAAACTGTGTGCAAGACGGGGACTCGAACTTGTTTTTTGCGTCATGTGCTCTACACTCAGCACTTGCCGGTGAAATTCTATAGTTCCAAGTGCCGGACTGGCATACAGTTTTAACCATTTGCCGGCCGCGGTGGTCTAGCGGTTCTAGGCGCGCAGTCCGGAACCGCGCGACTGCTACGGTCGCAGGTTCGAATCCTGCCTCGGGCATGGATGTGTGTGATGTCCTTAGGTTAGTTAGGTTTAAGTAGTTCTAAGTTCTAGGGGACTGATGACCACAGATGTTAAGTCCCATAGTGCTCAGAGCCATTTGAACTATTTTTTTAACCAGTCAAGACATAAGAAATCAGTGCATACTCCACTGCAGAGTGAAAGTTCATCCTGGAGACAGCCATACTGTTCGCTTGGACTTGTAGTACCGTACAGCCACGTCACTAACCTTGATTCAAGAAATGGGCTTCTTTGTAGCAAAACGGCTATCATTACGGACAGTGCGACGATGTCCGGAACACAGAAGTATATCAGCACGGTCACCATCATTGTGGCTTTCTTTGACACGGTAGCAGAAGAGGCGCCGATAGTGGCGACAGTGGTGTGCCTAATGGCAACACTAGACTCACGACTAGTTTCATGCAGTCTTTTCAGCCGCATCCCAGTTCGGCGTACAGCATCACGATAAACTTGTGCATGTTAACGAATATGGTCATATTGCATTCGTCCTCTTTATATGGTCCCAGCACCTCGCTTTACGGTGTCAATTACCATAGATTACACAACACAATCACCTCTGGTTGGCAGAGCCGATACTTTGGACAACAACTGTTACATTTGTGATGTGTTAAGGCCGGTGGCTGTGACATATCTCTGACGTCCGCATGACATAGTTGTTCAACAACCTAATGCAAGACCACAGTATAGCGGACGGTATGAGCGACCTCTTTGGTGGCAGGTGCAGCTGGCTGTGCTAGGTGAGGATGCATGGCAGTACACCTTCCTCCCCTGGCGTAGCTGCAATGGAGTGGCAGCAGGTGCAAGACATTACCCTTCATGAAAGTTAATGCTGGTTGAATTAGTGGTTTACTCCATTACAGCAGTGGAGACGGAGAGCATTTACTCATTCAGAAATTGCGTTGCAATGTTCATTGTTTGTGACAAGATCGGGTTAAAGCCTCGCGTGAGAAGGCGAAACGTCTACCATCACATGTCAGAAATCAACCGTGGCAGGATCATGGCTTATCGATACTACATCCAACTACCGTTATGCAGGTGGTCAGTGGCCTCCGTGAGGTAAGTGGCCACTGCTGGTGTAGCGTGTAGCCCGCCAGAAGGGCGGCTCACTGCATGTTCTCCATGGCGATGACGGCAGCTGGCGAGAAGCTGCGGTGACTACAGTAGCAGAGGCGCTGACTTGGGGTGGGGTCAGCAGCCAGTGGTGGACCGCAGAAACTGGTCTCAGATGCTAGCCTGATTCTGCAACTAGGTGGTAAGCGCACTGGGGTAGGTGGTCAAACAGTGCCCTCTGGCATGGATGATGATCTTTGGCAGATTGCAGTCACCCAGCAGGTGACTCGCCAGTGGAAAGCCGCTAAGTCGTTAACAGTCAGACTTCACACAGGCAGCGGCCACCAGCTGCCTATGATAGAATAACTGTTTCCCTCTAAGCCAGGGTGCAAGGCCCGGCTCTTTAAAAACCGTGACATCATGCTCCCGTCCTTCTGTCATAACAGCTACTTCACAAACCTGGTGGTACTATTAAGGGTGTTGCAACTTCTCTTTCAGAAGCCCTGTCCGGTGACTTTCACATCATCATCTTGCTGAATACTGGTTCTTGGACATTTTTGACCTGACATATAGTTACCGTGCTGACTTGCGATGCCCTCCTTATGAAGTCGTTTTGCTGAGTAGTCACAAGAGCTGAGTGCTGCATCAGGTGGGACCTTGGCACAACAGTATGTTTCCAGTGAGGTCCTGACCTATCACGACACAGCGTGCTCGACTGGTGTTCTGGTCAGCACGTTCATCAGATCTATCATTCACTGAAAACATCTGGTCATGGGTCGACGAGAGACTGGTGCGCCATCACAAAACAACCACTGCAATAGACGAGCTCTGTCTCAGGACTGAAGCAAAACGGAATAACTTACCAATACCTGTCGTCCAAGATCCGTTCGACTCGATGCACAGCCGTGTTAGAGCCGTTGTTCTTGCCAGAGGTGTCAGCACATTGTACTAAATTTCACGCCCTGTGTATCCGCATATCATCTGCAAATTTAGTCATGTAGTCTTCTTCTTGCTGTACTGTATAACCACAATGAGCAAAATTTTGTTATTTGCTATCCTTCTTTGTGTTCGCATTTGAAACGGCTGCGGTAAACATAGTAGTTGGCTATGAATATTGATCGAGAAAGAGTAACTGGCTATAAGAGAGAAAAACATCGAACATTTTTTCCGTCGATTTATGCACGATATTACCTTCCTTCTGGCTCTGTGTATCAACGTAAGACGCTACCAATATAGCTTATAGTATGTGTGCCCTCTTCCGCAGCTAATTAAATGCTGAAACATCGGTGAAAATTCATCATGCAGTCCTGAGGCACTGAAGGCAACATTTAGTTTCACTATTTCTGAACTATGGTGAACTGTTGCTGACACGGTTCGGAGATAATTGATCTGTTACTTAGTCAAAGCCTAATCTACAGTATAAAGTTGCTTTCAGTCAGATGTAGTCTTTTTGGGTCTCACTTACATTAGTGTATTATTGCTGCCATCTGCATGTCTTTGAAGCCGAAGCATAGAAGATTAAAGTGAAGTGACCTACTTCTAAGAACGATGTTATGTTCTTAAGTCTACGAATAGGAACTAAACTGTGCTTCTAAGAAAAAGGATAACAATTATTACGTTCAAATGGTCAAATGGCTCTGAGCACTATGGGACTTAACATCTTAGGTCACCAGTCCCCTAGAACTTAGAGCTACTTAAACCTAACTAACCTAAGGATATCACACATATCCATGCCCGAGGCAGGATTCGAACTTGCGACCGTAGCAGTGCAGCGGTTCCGGACTGCAGCGCCTAGAACCGCACGGCCACCGCAGCCGGCAAACTATTACGACACTGTGGGAAGTGTCGTACCATTTAAAAAGTTTTCGTAACATCGGCTCTCATTTTGCAATCGGTGGAAACAATTCTTTTGAGCCCAAATCAATAAAACAAATTCCCAGGCCATCACGAAACCTCCACTGGATTTCACTGTCGCTATAACATGAGCATGCCCGAATTCGGCAGGATGGTTGTTCAAATACTGGTCCAGCCATCCTCATTTATGTATAGTGCCTTTCCTCTGAGTCGCTTAGACAAATGCCACGGTGGTTACTATGGAAAGGACAAAGCCGAAACCCTTCCCGAATTTGAGCTTGTGGTCCGTGTCTCGTGACCTCAAATCGGTGTGGACATTAAATCATAATCTTCTTTCCTTTCTAAAACAAGTAAAGGTAAATAATGCTCCCAGGCATCCTTCTGCTGTGTCCCCCAGAAGATAATGGACACAGTCATACATAGTACTAGTACCCACGTGCAACTGAGTTACTGCTAGCTTGTAACAAAGGACCCACAAGGCGAGACTCATTTTATACTGACATGTCCTGACATAGGGTAGAGGAAGCATATCAGAACGTTAAGCGTGTCAAGTCAGTGTGCGATATCCGACCGGTTAGGAACAGAGACAGAAAGACTTTCAGTGATGGCAGATAACTACTTGTATCAGCGCCAAACGCTGTCACAAGGCACCTACACTATGTGATCAAAAGTATCGGGACACCTGGCTGAAAATGACTTACAAGTTCGTGGCGCCCTCCATCCGTAATCCTGGAATTCGATATGGTGCTGGCCACCCTTAGCCTTGATGACAGCTTCCACTCTCGCAGGCATACGTTCAATCAGGTGCTGGAAGGTTTCTTGGGGAATGTCAGCCCATTCTTCACGGAGTTCTGCATTGAGGAGAGGTATCGATGTCGGTCGGTGAGGCCTGGCACGAAGTGGGCGTTCCAAAACGTCCCAAAGGTGTTTTGTAGGATTCAGGTCAGGACTCTGTGCAGGCCAGTCCATTACAGGGATGTTATTATCGTGTAACCACTCCGCCACAGGCCGTGCATTATGAACAGGTGCTCGATCGTGTTGAAAGATGCAATCGCCAGCCCCGAACAGCTCTTCAACAGTGGGAAGCGAGAGGTGCTTAAAACATCAATATAGGACTGTGCTGTGATAGTACCACGCAGAACAACAAGGGGACCATGAAAAACACGACCACACCGTAACACCATCGCCACCGAATTTAAGTGTTGGCACTACACACGCTGGCAGATGACGTTCACCGTGCATTCGGAACGCCACATTGTGTACCGTGATACGTCACTCCACACAACGTTTTTCCGCTGTTCAATCGTCCAATGTTTACGCTCCTTACACCAAGCGAGGCGTCGTTTGGCATTTATCGGCGTGATGTGTGGCTTACAAGCAGTACCTCGACCATGAATCCAAGTTGTCTCACCTCCCGCCTTACTGTCACAGTACCTGCAGTGGATCCTGATGCAGTTTGGAATTCCTGAGTGATGGTCTGGATAGATGTCTGCCAATTACACATTACGACCCTCTTCAACTGTCGGCGGTCTCTGTCAGCCAACAGACGAGGTAGGCCTGTACGCTTTTGTGCTGTACGTGTCCCTTCTCTTTTCCACTTCACTATCACATCGGAAACAGTGGACCTAGGAATGTTTAGGAGTGTGGAAGTCTCGCGTACAGACGTATGACACAAGTGACACCCAATTACCCGACCGCGTTCGAAGTCCGTGAATTCCTCGGAGCGCCCCATTCTGAAAAAAAAAAAAAAAAAAAAAAAAAAAATGTGAAAATATGTGGGAATTCCTAAGGGACCGAACTGCTGAGGTCATCGGTCCCTAGACTTACACACTACTTAAACTAACTTATGCTAAGAACAACAACACACACACACACACACACACACACACACACACACACACACCCATGCCAGAGGGAGGACTCGAACCTTCGGCGGGAGGGGCCGCGCAATCCTTGACATGGCGCCCCAAACCGCTCGGCCACTCCGCGCGGCCCCCATTATTCTCTCTCACGACCTATAATGGCTATTGAGGTCGCTGATATGGAGTACCTGGCAGTAGGTGGCAGCAAAATGCACCTAATACAAAAACGTATGACTTCGGGGGTGTCAGGATGCTTTTGATATCATAGTGTACGAGAGATACCGATTTTGGAACTCGATAAGGGTACTTCTAGGGCGACTAACGTCTATTGTAGCACCTTACGATAGCGTCTTGACCAGTGGTTCGCTGCCTGGGGGAAATTACCTCCTGAGAGATAAAACGAAATATTGTGAGAGGAAAAAAATAAGCGGTTCGATTATGTTTCTGTCAATTATTTTCGGAAGATCATTACTATTATCACAATTTTGTAAGAATCTAAAACTAATTATATAGGTTGTCAATAATTACTTTTACTCAATTACTAACATTAATGAAATAGAGGTTACACGTTCCTCATATAGTCTACCCGCTACATACATATCTTGGCTTTTCTGCAAGTTGTTGCAGAAGTCCAGAAGTTGCTTCATTACTCGCTTCGAAACAGATAAATGAATTAACTGACAGCACAACACAGCAGTAACAACATAAGGGCTGCTATAGTGCTGCACACAGTATTATTGTTCGAGTGGTTAGACGCAAAACATTAACAACCAGAAGTATTCAAATTTCTGCCGGTTCAGCAGTAAGAAGTGCAGCAATCAAGTGATTTATAGTCAGTATAGTGAACGCGTCTGAACTTCTTTGATTTTAAAAGGGGTTGTAGTGTGCAGGTCAAGCAAGTGCCGCAATGGAGAGCAGTAATAAAGGATAGGTATGTTTTGTAACAAGTGTCTACAGTCACTGTGGATTGTTGCTTTCTTATCTGAGAAGAGAAGGGGTCGTATTTCCTTCATCATTCATTCTAAAACAACCACACACAGGCACACACACAGACACACACACACAGACACACACACACACACACACACACACACACACACACACACAATAAATATCATTCATTTTTCATCATTTTAAAAATAATAGTATTCCAATAAAAGTCTTTCATTCTGCATTTTAGTTAGATGCTAAAGTTGGTGATAATGTGGGGGAAGGGGCGTGGGGGGGGGGGGGGGCAACACACGGCAGGGGGTGGCCAGCGATACTAGTTAATTTCTGATTGCACTCAGGGGTAATGGTCCAAGAAAGGTTGGGAACCACTGGTCTAGACGGTGTATGGAGTTACCAGTTAATTCTCTGAGCTGACACGTCTGCCTTGGGACAATTGCCCTGAGTATTTGCAGGTGGCAAGCTCCTCCCATTACTGTTGACATCGTGTAACTTACTTAAGTGCTACTGTCTGTGGCTGCCACCTGCCTTATGTCGGTTTCCAGTCTTGGAGTGATCTAGCTGGTTTCCAACAGCATCAAGCTTAACAATGAATAACTTAAGTCGTCAGTACGTGACAATGCTCCCACCTTACGTCATACAAATAGTTCCTAATTGCATATCAATCTGCCAGACGCAGATATATGCTGGCGGCACGGCTCCTCTCTACATAGTTATTAGAAATACCTCAAGACAGTATTCTGAGTCATCCCTAATCATCACAAAGAAGAGCCACATTGGACATTCTACAGGTGATCATAGTCGTCGTTCACTGGATTCAGGATTACACCAAAGTTAAAGACACCTCAATGGCTCAAATGGCTCTGAGCACTACGGAACTTAACATCTGAGGTCGTCATTCCCCTAGAACTTAGAACTACTTAAACCTAACCAACCTAAGGACATTACACACATCCATGCCCGAGGCAGGTTGGTTCAAATGGCTCTGAGCACTATGCGACTTAACCTCTGAGGTTATCAGTCGCCTAGAACTTAGAACTAATTAAACCTAACCAACCTAAGGACATCACACACATCCATGCCCGAGGCAGGATTCGAACCTGCGACCGTAGCGGTCGCTCGGTTCCAGACTGTAGCGCCTAGAACCGCACGGCCACTCCGGCCAGCCCCGAGTCAGTATTCGAACCTGCGACCGTAGCGGTCGCGCGGTTCCAGACTGAAACGCCTAGAACCGCTCGGCAACGGCGGCCGGCGACACCTCAGTGCAAGTTAGTATTGTACTAGTGTCACAAACCAATTCTTGCTGCAGTTAATTATCTGTATAGTTTCTGTTAATAAATTATTGTTTAACTGTGGTGCCATCATTTTTCCACAAACCTTCTCCACACCTACTTGGCCCGGTGATGAGGCTGCATAGTTGCTTAGTTCCTGCGTGCTAGCAAGCCACCTCAAAACAGCAACTACTTTCGGTAGTAGGTGTTCCATTCCTACCACATTGTTGAATATATTCCGTCCTGATATTTATACTTAATTATAACGTTACTACCATGGACATGGGTACATAAAGCTCCTGATAAATCTCTCTGACGGATAAGCAAACTTCTGGACGCTAAAATAGTGTCCCAAAGGATTTCACTTGGTGTATGCAGGGTTGCCCCAGCATATTTCGGTCACCACACTTACGTGCACGTTTCGCGAGCCAGCTACGGCCTCTGCTTGACCTAGGAGATTGTTTGTAACCTGAAGAGGCAAAGTACTGTGTACAGTCAAGCCACCAGCAACCGCCGTAGCGTCCCAACCTCATCACTTCGTGGCGTGGAAGTCACAACACACAGCTCTATAGTCGCGGGTACTAAGTTACTTCCGCGCGGTCATATGCTCACGTGATGCCCGCCAGGTCCTGGGCCGCTTTAGATGCTGCGTTTCCGCCAGTCGCTTCAAGAACTACTCATTCTGACTGCCCCCGAGCCCATCGCCCCGTGGGATCGTGTCGTTACGGCGCCTTGCGGCTCACCAGTCGACTGCCTACGAGCCCCCAGCCTCGTCGGATCGTGTCGTTGCCAGTGGGCTGCCTGTGACACCCACACCTCATAGGACCGTGTCGTCTCAGCACTCGCTGCTCATTAGGTGACTGCCTACCACTTTCCAACCTTACGGGACTGTGTGGTTATTAATCTTCCGTGCACCTCAAGACTTTACTGTTCTCAAGTTGTATAGACATTCATTCTAATAAATTGTATTTACACTGAAGAGCCAAAGAAACTGGCACACTTGTATAAATATCGTGTAGAGCGCCCGCGAGCGCGCATAAGTGCCGCAACACGATGTGATATGGTCTCGACTAATGTCTGAAGTAGTGCTGGAGGGAACTGACACCATGAATCCTGCAGGGCTGTCCATAAATCCGTAAAAGCACGATGGGATGGATATCTCTTCTACACAGCACGTTGCGAGGCATCACAGATATGATCAATAATGTTCATGTCTGGGGAGTTTGGTGGCCAGCAGAAGTGTTTAAGCTCAGAAGAGTGTTCCTGGAGCCACTCTGTAGCAATTGTGGACGTATGGGGTGTCGCATTGTCATCCTGGAATAGCCCAAGTCCGTCGGAATGCACAATGGACATGAATGGATGCAGGTGCTCAGACAGGATGCTTACGTACGTGTCACCTGTCAGAATCGTACCTAGACGTATCAGGTGTTCCATATCACTCCAACTGCACACGCCCCAGACCATTACAGAGGCTCCACCAGCTTTAACAGTCCCCTGCTGACATGCAGGGTCCATGGATTCATGATGTCGCTATACCCGTACATGTCCATCCGCTCCATAAAATTTGTAACAAGACTCTTCCGACCAGGCAACATATTTCCAGTCATGAACAGTTCAATGTCATTATTGACGGGCCCAGGCGCGGGGTAAAGCTTTATGTCGTGCAGTCATCAAGGGTACACGAGAGAGCCTTCGGCTCCGAAAACCCATATCCATGATGTTTCGTTGAATGGTTCAAACGCTGACACTTGTTGATGGTGCACACAGAAATCCGTAGCAATTTGCGGAAGGGTTGCGCTTCTGTCCCGTCGAACGATTCAATTTAGTTGTCGTTGGTCCCGTTCTTGTAGGATCGTTTTCCGGTCTCAGCAGTGTCGGAGATTTGATAGTTTACCGATTTCCTGATATTCGCGGTACACTCGTGAAATGGTCGTACGTGAAAATCCCCATTTCATCGCTATCTAGGAGGTGCTGTGTCCCACCGCCGGTGTGCCAACTATTACGCCACGTTCAAACACACTTAAATCTTGATAAACTGCCATTGTAGCAACAGTATCCGATCTAACAACTGCGCCAGATACTTATTATCTTATACAGGCGTTGCCGTCCGCAGCGGCCCAGTCTGCCTGTTATTTGTACCTACAGTCATACACTGTGAGTTGCATGGCATGACGTCACACAGATATGTTGATAAATATTCAGTTCGACTAATTATTTCCCTTCTTACTGTTAATTAGATACATCGGGGGAAGGGCAGGCATAACGGCCACACCAAGATTGTGCCATATTTTTAGGTAATTTGTATCCGATTTAGAAACAGTTGCACGACGTACAATCAGACTGTCCTCCAACCCGCTGTTATGCCGCACTTTATGCCTAAAGAGTCATGCAGTCTCTTTTAAAATGTAGGAGGCATATCCCGATAGTTAGTACAGTCATTTCTTTAACGCTGTTGGAAAACTGCAGACAATATTCACTACTACCAATGACTTCACTGCTAATAACTTCTTCTTCTCCTTTCATTTCATTACTGTGAGAGAGACCTGTTATTTTCTGCAGCCTTGGGAGCCGTCTTTAGCTGGCTCACGACAGAGAAGTGTCATGAATGTGTTCGATGCTGAAAACCGCCCCCTACAGGTACAGAACAGGGCGGTCACAGTGTCCCATTGTCCACACAGCATGCATGGAGGAAGGCGACTTGGGTTCCATAAAAAGTGCATTGTGCGAGGCGCTGTAAGAAGTCCTTTTTGGTGAAGTAAGACCTGAAAGCCAGTAGAAAAAGCAGTATCTTACAACCGTGGGACAGTGCCACACAGTAATGTTCATTTCAATCCGAGTAAGAAGGTTTTGCTCATAGTACACTACTGGCCTTTAAAATTGCTACACCAAGAAGAAATGCAGATGATAAACGGGTATTCATTGGACACATATATTATACTAGAACTGACATGTGATTACATTTTCACGCTATTTGGGTGCATAGATCCTGAGAAATCAGTACCCAGAACAACCATCTTTGGCCGTAATAACGGCCTTGATACGCCTGGGCATTGAGTCAAACAGAGCTTGGATGGCGTGCACAGGTACAGCTGCCCATGCAGCTTCAACACGATACCACAGTTCATCAAGAGTAGTGACTTTCGTAATGTGACGAGCTAGTTGCTCGGCCACCATTGACCAGACGTTTTCAATTGGTAAGAGATCTGGAGAATGTGCTGGCCAGCGCAGCAGTCAAACATTTTCTGCATCCAGAAAGGCCCGTACAGCACCTGCAGCATGCGGTCGTGCATTATCCTGCTGAAATGTAGGGTTTCGCAGGGATCGAATTAAGGGTAGAGCCACGGGTCGTAACACATTAGAAATGTAACGTCCACTGTTCAAAGTGCCGTCAATGCGAACAAAAGGTCACCGAGACGTGTAACCAATGCCACCCCATACCATCACGCCGGGTGATACACCAGTATGGCGATGACGAATACACGCTTCCAATGTACGTTCACCACGATGTCGCCAAACATGAATGCGACCATCATGACGTTGTAAACAGAACCTGGATTCATCCGAAAAAAGACGTTTTGCCATTGGTGCACCCAGGTTCGTTGTTGAGTACACCATCGCAGACGCTCCTGTCTGTGATGCAGCGTCAAAGGTAACCGCAGCCATGGTCTTCGAGCTGATAGTCCATGCTGCTGCAAACGTTGTCGAACTGTTCGTGCAGATGGTTGTGTTGCAAACGTTCCCATCTGTTGACTCAGGGATCGAGACGTGGCTGCACGATCCGTTACAACCATGCGGATAAGATGCCTGTCATCTCGACTGCTAGTGATACGAGGCCGTCGGGATCCAGAATGGCGTTCCGTATTACCCTCCTGAACGCACCGATTCCATATTCTGCTAACAGAGATTGGATTTCGTCCAGCGCGAGCAGCAATGACGGGATACGATAAACCGCAATCGCGGTAGGCTACAATCCGACCTTTATCAAAGTCAGAAACGTTATGGTACGTATTTCTCCTCCTTACACGAGGCATCACAACAACGTTTCACCAGGCAACGCCGGTCAACTACTGTTTGTGCATGAGAAATCGGTTGGAATCTTTCCTCATGTCAGCACGTTGTAGGTGTCGCCACCGGCGCCAACGTTGTGTGAATGCTCTGAAAAGCTAATCATTTGCATATCACAGCATCTTCTTCCTGTCGGTTAAATTTCGCGTCTGTAGCACGTCATCTTCGTGGTGTAGCAATTTTAATGGCCAGTAGTTTAATTATTTCAGCAGAATGCGCGTTTTCCCGTCTATGTCTGCGTGAAAGACTTTTGATTGACCGGGATTGGAAATCTGTCATGTAGTGGGAGAGATTTTCTTCTTCCTTCGTGCACCTTAGTATGATTAGTGAACCACGGTAAAATCATCAAAAGAAGGAATTTGTTAAATTTGGTTATAAAATTATTAGTAGTTGTAACTCGCAAGGCCTGCTTCAACTGACCGGCGAGATTCCTACGCTGGCAGATGCGGCTTAAGTTTCAGTGTGTCAAATAAGAACACACCTGCGGTAGAGAGGTCAAGGCGAACACTTGCTTCAGGGGCGCCAAAGGGTATACTTGCTGCTGGAACGTCGAAAAATATGTGTGCTTCAGAGATGCTGGAGAATATACTTGTATGTGAGAGAGAGATATTTCCGGCTTAAAGCATAGTACAGACGTCTAGCTGGACACAGAATTTCCAGCCATTACCGCAGCTATCTTCCTCACTCACACTGCTTAGGAGCGCTAAGCAAGACCCGGCGATAGAACTGCCGAGGCGAAGGGGACACGAATCTAGTTAATTTGCATCAGGGTTTAATTGTGCAGTTTTAACATCCGCATTCAGTTATAGTTCAATTCTTTTATCTTGGCGGCTCGCGCATGCCCGCCCAGACGCTGGAGATTGCTGCGTTGCCAGTTGCACACGACGCACGCGCCAAGAGAAGCAGCGCCATAGTATAGCATAGTTCGCAAGCTTACGTTTAGGGGGGCAACGCGCAGTTCATGAAGTAAAGCCACCACGGCCGCATTAACCCTTTCGCTGCTACAAAGACGTGCTCCCTGTATTCCGCGCTGTGGGCGATTTTGTCACTGCACTGCTCGCCTGTGCAGACACATTGTGTTCCGACTGCTTTGACACTCTTTATCATTCGATTCCACAAAAACTATTTGGCTCAAAAATTAGATTTTTACCTATCTTCTTGACTGATACCTTCCCCCCATAAATGACTTAATTTTGTTTCGATGTTCAACGCAGTTATTATGCAGCATTAAATATAGTAAACCATTGCACGAAATTTTGAAGAGTTTGCAGAGGTAAAGTCCATAGAGTATACTTTCCGGATGGTCGATTTTAGTAGCCACAATGTTGAGAATGAAATGTGGACAAGGTACCTATATATTTCATTTAATTTAAGTACCACATAAGTGTTGTATGTAATATTGAGAAATATTCCACCTTCGCGACTGTAACAAAAGTTTTACTTACACTGGGCACGTTTGGCTTTATTTTAAAGCACTTCAATCAATCAAAAGGAAGTAGACAAAATACATTAAACAAAACTGTGGACTTACAAAAACATTAGGACTTGAATATACCGTCTGTCAGGGAAGTGCTCAGAGCTATGTCAAATATAATTTTGTGTGTGGCACACACAAACAGCATTTATTTGCTAAACCACTGATGAGCCAACACAAACGTTGAATATTGTGCTACCGCAGCACAAAACTACGAAAGGTGACTTGGCAATGGAGGACACAAAATACAGTCCTCTTATGATGCTTCAAAATAGAGAAACGCGTCTGGTCTAAATAAGTCGCTTATTACAGTTGCAGAAGAGGGATATATTTCAATACCATTGGTAAAACTGCGACTGTGGAACAAAAACAAGAAATAGAACATGAATACCATTGTGTATGTGCCATACCTTTCACCGATGGAAGTGCTTTAAAATAAAGCCAAACGCGCCGTGTGTAAATAAAACTTTTATTACAGTCGCGAAAGACGGAATATTTCTCAATATTACATACGACACCTGTGTGGTACTTAAATTGAATGAGATACTGTTATACAGTAAATATTATATGAAATTTAGGTATCTTGTCCACATTTCATTCTCAACATTGTGGCAACTAAAGTCGACCATACGGAAAGTATACGCTGTGGACTTTTACATCTGCAAACTCTTCAAAATTTCGTGCAATGGTTTACTACATTTAAAGCTGCACATCAAAACAAAATTAAGTCATTTATGGGGGGAAGATATCAGTCAAGGAGACGTGTAAAAATCAAATTTTTTGGCCAAATAGTTTTTGTGAAATCGAATTATAAGTGTGTCAAAGCAGTGGGAACACCATGTGTCTGCACAGGCGAGAAGTGCAGTGATGACAAAATCGCGCACAGCGCGGAATGCGAGGAGCACGTGTCTGCAGCAGCAAAAAAGTTAATGAAGAGGCAAAGCACTAGAAATTTCATTCAAACGAATTAAATTCGTGAAGTAAGGCACTCCAATATTTTACGCAGCACATAAGGTTTGAACTCATAACCTTTCACTTGGCAGCCCAACACCTAAACCGTTCCGCTACCTCAGCTCATGGAATAGTTTAATTCCATAAGGAGTCTAACATCTCACGCAACTACTTATAAACACTGTTGGTATGACTATGAATTACTCACGCTTCGTCGAAGTACAATAGGTAATAAACTATTACCGCTGTTCTTTATTGCGAAAAAGCAGTTCGTGAGATTGAAACAAACACCTTTCCTTGCTATCGCCTGAATTAGGAGTCTTATTGCTTGTTTGGTTTAATTAATAGAATATGAAGCAGTTGGTATAAAGAATGCTCTTTCCAAACTTTCTATAAAAGAAAGTCTGCTATCAAGACATTGCTTTTGTTCTATTACTTTATTTATGACGGAACGTTTCTAAAACTGAAGACACTCGTCCGTGCTCTGCACTGCAGTCGAGATCTGGCAACGTCGTTCTCTGTTCATTGGCTGACTGTGTTTTGTGACGTCAGATGCGCAGAACGAACCTAAACTCGGCCGCCAAGATATATGACGCGCACTTTAGTTGCACCCATCATGCACTTCGGTGAATCTATTGGTATTCGTTCTTCCTTTTCCGGGGCTATGAAGTTACTGGCCATATCCACATTTTATTTTGTGTCTTGTGGCAATAAAGTAAATTGTTAAAGTGGCCGCCAGTTTCCTTTTGTAGTTGGGTGAGTCCCTTCATAATATATCTTTGTGTGGTACCCATACGTTCATGCTTATTTGGGCCACTCCTAGGAATTTTCATTTAATAAGACGTTATCTATTACGTGACATTGTTCTCTGAAACTTGTGTAATCTTATGGGTAGTTTCCCGTCCATTTAGATCGCCGGGGATTTGACATTTAGGATCTTAGGGATATCCTAAACAGCTTACACTGCCTGATATTTTTTATTCTCATTGGACTAAAGGAAAGCACCTAAACAATTAATAATCCGAAAAATAGCTATTGTATTCCAAAAAAATGGCTACATAACTTCTTCGATTCCTGGTACCTCATCAGATTCTTTCTGAGATGGGGAGAGCTGATATTGGGTTCACTCAGCCCTTATGAGGTGGAATGTGGAGCTGCTTGGATAAAGAAACAGCAGCATCATCAGGGTTCATCTACTGGCAATAACGGATGACGAGATTGGCGGCATACTAATCTCACGCCCCACAATCATATATAGATCACTCCTTGTACTGCCTTCTAGGCGGCACACAGTCAGTCGGAACAGAACTACGACCTAATCCGGGAGTGGTATTTCTTTTTATTTTCCTCAAGAAATTATTCATTATTACTAACGAAAAATAGTAAAATTATTCAAAAATTTAGGCACAGTTCTCGTCCCTTCATTTTCATCCTCTCCAATAGCAAAAGTGCACATCCTGCACACAGAGCCTCCACCTCAATCTTGGAAACCTTTTCTCGAAACCGACAAATCGCCCGTTTCCAGACATTCTGGTCTCCTTGTTAAAGTTTTGAGAAAAATTATTCCTGTCTACCAGTTCAAATACTGCACATAGCAAGTCCTGTACTATCATGTCAAAAAATGCGGTCAAATCTCGTCTTCAACAATAGGAGTTGGTCGCAAATTTCGTTTCCTTCTTTTGAGTTAAAGCTGGACTGAAATTCTCCAAATACTTCCATGTTGTCAGTAGTACGTAGATTTTTTTTAAAGCTCTCCTCTTCAACATATTCCTTCTTGCTCGGTAGGTGGTTGCAGTAGTTTCCTTCACCACCTGTATTCTTCTCTCCATGCCACGTAACACCCATGAGTGACTGTCTCCCTTGCGGTTACAAGTGTACACCATCTCTGTATGGAAAAAAATTGTTTTTATTATTTGGTAACAATTATTTTTCATTATTATTATTATTATTATTATTAAGTAAGTGTTATGTTAATTATTAATATTATTTTATATTATGATACATGTTTATTATAATTACATTCAATATCTTTTCATGCAAATAACAATAAAAACGAAAGGAAAACACACAGCGGCAGTCATATTGGCCACTGGCTACCCATTTTGCCCGCCTAGATGCCATTTCTCAGAAGTTTTTGTTAGTCGGCGGCGACCACCAGTGGATCATTTTTGACAGGGGAATTTTCCGCTACAGAACCACTTTTTCAACACACTTATGTTAGAAAAACCTAGCTTGTTATTTAAATTAATAATTAAATAATTATTAACTACATAATTATACAAAATAAGGATCCCAAAAACACACAAACCATGGCTGCGAGACGACGTGATATCTTGGCTCCGATTTACGATGTGTAACCGAGGTATTTTCAACTGACACCTGCATGCATCATGCCCGAGATTTACGTAAAACTGTTATTAGTCACGTCCTGTATACCAGCACAACGCTCTGACAATAACGGAATATTCAAACATATTAAACGAGATTTCGTCTTGTTATGTGCGTTACTGCACATGGCTAACAGGAATTATTTCGATACACAGACGCTGTTGCATATTGTAGCACAGTGGCACGTACTATGTGGAGAGACGGGGGACATCGGTGAGCAGGTCCCTTCCAGAAACCCCACGCCGCTGCTCCGGTCAGTGCCGTGAGATTAATTTCTCTTGGGAGATGGACCTCAGAAATCAACCTCCCCTACGCCCAGAGCATCGAAATAATGTACACAGCCCCTACGACTCCCCTGTAGAACGTGACACGTACAGGAGTGAGTTCGCGTTTACCTTCACACTCAACTTAGTCCACATTTATAACTCCTGATCTCTCTCCTCTGAAAGCACTAATTCATTACATCTGATTCCGACTCACTCTAAGCTTCTGGACGATATTGAACGTGGATGAGATTTTGAATTTTTTGGCGGACGTATGGAGGGAAGGTAGAAATGATTAGAGTAACTTTAGCCTCCATGCACCTCATAAGACACAGGTTACGTCTGTAATTCTTTTAAGTGAATCGTACTAAGTTATTGTCTTAATAGGATAAAATTTGGCATACTTTGTTTACTGAAAGAGTACACAGGCCGAAGCCGAGTTCCACTGACCAAATTTCGGAAGTTTTCAGGGATATTTTCTGGGTATTTTGGTACAAGGGACCCTGGATCACCCTTAGCTCGTTACAGAGTGATTACGTAATTATGATTTATTCGATTTGTTATCCTAGTTCCTTTATTTCTGTAAAAATAGTTCCACAACAGTGAAAAAGTCAGTAATATGCAGTCATCAAAGCGTACAACACCAACACGGTATCCGGTTTCTCGGCAGCTCGTCGGTAACAGATGCAGAAGTGGTTGCCGCCACTGCGGAGATAACTCTTTCGTTGCATTCTACACGGGGTACATATCTGTCAACTTTTCGTCAGTAAAGCTATTCGTACTGCTGTATATCACTGTCAACGTGCAACAAATACTACCGGAAAAACGAACCGCAGACAGAACCCAGCAATACTGAATGCAAGCTTCAGGGCGAATAGTAAAGTGGATCCTACTGTCACCAACAGCAAGTACCGCGTGTGAAAGGCACAGTTTTATTTCCAAACAATACATGCAGCGGACACCGTCGAAATTTGCGCAGATGAACAGTTGTTTACAGCGCAATAGAGACACAATGATAAATGGGGATGAGAAATCCAACTAACTCCTCACAAGGGAACCTCCTCATCGCACTCCCCTCAGATTTAGTTATAAGTTGGCACGGTGGATAGGTCTTGAAAAACTGAACACAGAGAAATCGAGAAAACAGGAAGAAGTTGTGTGAAACTATGAAAAAATAAGCAAAATATACAAACTGAGTAGTCCATGCGCAAGATAGGCAACATCAAGGATAGTGCAACCGCAGGAGCGCCGTGGTCCCGTGGTTAGCGTGAGCAGTTGCGGAATGGGAGGTCCTTGGTTCAAGTCTTCCCTCGAGTGAAAAGTTCAATTTTTTATTTTCAGATAATTATTTTGCGAAGCTGCACAGGTACACCGAGCAGTATTGTTTACGTGATCGTGTGTCAATTATCAAAGTTCAGGTACTCACACATAATCAACTTCGCTCTCCAAAATTCCAGGACATGTTCAGATTTGCTTGGACATATGCAGGATTTGACGGTCTACACACGGAAAAATTTGAAAACGTTAAAAACATATGTTTTGACAGAGCACAGGGAAAGCTGTGCGACTGTGAAACTGTTGCATTCATTTGTTGCAGTTTATGTGACAAACTCTTATGTTTTCATCACTTTTTTGGGAGTGATTACCACATCTACAAGAAAACCTAAATCGGGCAAAGTAGAAGAATCTTTTTACCCATTCGCCAAGTGTACAAGTTAGGTGGGTCGACAACATATTCCTGTCATGTGACGCACATGCCGTCACCAGTGTCGTATAGAATATATCAGACGTGTTTTCCTGTGGAGGAATCGGTTGACCTGTGACCTTGCGATCAAATGTTTTCGGTTCCCATTGGAGAGGCACGTCCTTTCGTCTACTAATGGCACGGTTTTGCAGTGTGGTCGCAAAACACAGACACTCAACTTATTACAGTGAACAGAGACGTCAGTGAACGGACAGATCATAACTTCGCGAAAAAAAAATTAAACTTTTCACTCGAGGGTAGACTTGAACCAAGGACCTCACGTTCCGCAGCTGCTCACGCTAATCACGAGACCACGGGCTCCTTAGTCCACTCTCTCCTTGATGTTGCCTATGTTGCGCATAGACTACTCAGTTTGTATATTTTTCTTATTTTTTTCATAGTTCCACACAACTTCTTCCTGTTTTCTCGATTTCTCTGTGTTCAGTTTTTCAAGACCTATCCACTGTGCCAACTTATAACTAAATCTTACGGGGGGTACGATGGGGAGGTTCCCTTGTCAGTTTCGATTTGAAAGCGCCTGGATTACTGCTAATATTTTTGAATTCGAGTGGTAGCTTATTGAAAATGGATGCAGGAGTATCCGCACACCTTTCTGCACAAGAGTTAAGGAAGCCAGATCCAAATGCAGGTTTGATTTCGGCCGAGTATTAACTGAGCGAAAGCTGCTTATTCTTGGTAATAAGCTAATATTGTTAACAAGAAATGGCAGTAAGGAATATATGTATTGAGAGGCCACTGTTAAAATGCCCAGACTCGTGAAAAGGGGTCGACAAGAGTTCGCGAACTTACACCGCTTACTGTCCAAACCAATCGTATCCTGTTAGAATTGGAAGAGTTACCCCAAAATATAACACCATACGACATAAGCGAATGGAAATAAGCAAAGTAGACTAATTTTCGTGTAGAACGATTACTCACTTCAGATTCCGATCGAATAGTAAAAATTCCCCCCAATGAAAATACTTTGAACAAATCCCACACCGTAATTCACTACGTACGTTGCAGGTGTTTTTGTATCTTTTTTAGGTAATTCTTTTGCAGCATCCCTTTTGCATCCCAGAAAAAGTTGAACATAAGCTTTTCGGCTGGTGAAATGGGCTTCGCCTTTTTTTGCTGCGGCGCCAAGGGCCTCACCCCACAACGCCTTGATCGCTGTTTCGTTTGTGGCGGGAAGTTGTCGTCCCACGTTTCCTCCACAGTATCAAATCGGCGCTCAAAATCAGTTGGATCTTTTTAAAAACACTAACATCGCTGAAGAAATTATTTCCGGGAATGCATTTAGTCATAATTCTACAAATGCGGCGCCTATCTTGCACCAAACATTCCCATTTTTAATTTTTCATGCAAAATGTGTTGTACTCTTTCTCCTGATATTTCTATCATGACAGCTATCCATGCTGTCAACTGCAGCTGCAGTTTTTGGATGTACCTTGCGTGTATCAGCTTCCCGTATTACTAATACGTAAATATCAGTAATGAAGGGGTAAATTTTTTTGTAAACATTCAACAACTTTCAGTTAAATTCTTTTGGCGATAAACCATACAGAGCTAAAATGTTCATGATGATTTCAGTTTTTATACTTATCCATCTGAACGAATAACTCACACCATGACTGTTTTAAAAATGTGTGTTAACAATTCTATTCTGTAGATCAAACTGGGTCTTGATTAATGTTGTTGCGCAACATGTACGAACATAATGAAAACACCACACGTTATACTTCGTGTGGCGAAGATGAAATCTCTGACACCGGGCAGCGCAAAGGGATGCTGGTGGTACAGAAACTACGTGTCAGAAAACAGTAATCGTGTATAGAGCTGCAGCAATACTGAGGCGTTGCCATAGACACGTATTCAAAATCGAGTTACATGATTGGTCGTGGCAGATGCGCAGGGCAGCCGCGTCTGGTCCACTATAACTGTGAGGGCTGTTCTTACCCTGTATGGACTATATTACGTTTCAAGAGTGAATTACTCGCATCCTACCGTCCAATCCCAGTTCCCCTTCCTCCCCTCCCACGCCATCCAGACTGGGACACGACTGTGTACTTCAAACAAAGACTACAAAATGAGTAGAAAAACATAGAATGGAATGATCGTTTTCTTTATTCCTTACCGATGAATACATTAGACGTGAACAATTGTGCCGGCCGTGGTGGCCGAGCGGTTCGAGGCGCTACAGTCTGGAACCGCGCGACCGCTACGGTCGCAGGTTCGAATCCTGCCTCGGGCAAGGATGTGTGTGATGTCCTTAGGTTAGTTAGATTTACGTAGTTCTAAGTTCTAGGGGACTGATGACCTCAGCAGTTAAGTCCCATAGTGCTCAGAGCCATTTGATTTTTGAACAATTGTGTTTTGCGTTAGGTGTTTCGCGGCGATGATTGTAACGAATGTGTATAGATTCCAGACTTGTATTTGACGAAGAAGCTTGTGAGAAGGAAGAGGATGTAAGTGTTGCCTGTAAATAGCCTTCTTGTCTTCATTAATATCACGGGAGGAGCTGAGCCTATATGTTCTCGTCCTGCTGAATTTTCAACTTCGACGAAGTCGCAGACCTCAGTCAATGAAGCACTGCAGAGAAGTCTGGAGCATTCGTGCACCATTTGGTCATCCGAAACTGTACGTCACCATATCTCATCCCTCTCCCAGTCAAACAGAGGAACGGAAATTTTACGCCACCACCATTCAAAGCAACTACCTCTGAGTCGAACGCAACGGCACTAGCGTGCGATACTCGCAATAGATATCGATGAATATCACCTTCGGAGCTATAGGATCTTTTTTTGCACTAGCTTCTTCAACTGTGTATTATTGCTTCTATCAACGAATAACCCAGTTCTTAAAGTTGATAAATGTCGGTCACGCTGGAATACCAATACGTAACAGTAATTAGAAAATTTGCCTGTCTTTGTAGAGATCTAATGTAGGTAATATTTACGCTGCTTTCTGTTTAAAATTATGATTTCCGGGGAAAAAAGAGCGAAATCTGAGATATGGCGGACCAATGCTAAAGAAGAAAATTGTTTTAATTATTTGGGATGCAGAAGAAGCAGCTTTTCGAGGTGGAAAGGAGATGTGAAAGTAAGAATTGTAATGGCAAAGGAAACTTCATCAAAAAAATATTTTTGGGTCCTTAGAAAGTGTTTCACGTAGTGTGTAGCCTTGAATGATTATCAAACAACTTAGAAGTTACTTTGGAGAGAGCTAGAAGGAGCAAACTGTAAAGACAGCATGAGAGATGACAAAGTTTTGAAAAGGGAGAGTGAGGTAAATTAATTAATAACGACTACCAAGAACAGGAAACGAAACTGTCTGTAGCATTCAACGAGAACAGACTACCTAATAAAGGATGTCTGAGATGGATTTGTGAATAGACGAAGAAAAAACCAGCTAACACACAATAGAATTAATCAGCCACTTGGAAAAATCTGAAAGGACAACAAGAAGAAGAGAACAATGAAAAATGCTGTGTAAGTAGCGATTACTTTTCCCTTGCAGCAACACACGTGCTAATTATGATAATTTTCAAATAATACTTTAGTGATGACGTAGATATTCTGTACACACTACTTGACGTAAGGATAATAGAATAATCGAATGGAAGATCTTTGGTTTTATAGCAGACAATAGGCGGTGCGGTATGAAATGAAAACAGTAATTGTTCCTTAAGAATAACAGTACAGGAGGAGGAAATCAATGGCGTGTCGGAGGGGAACCTCGTCCTTTCGAAGGACAACTTACAGCTCTCACGAAAAGAATCGGCAGCTGTAAATGGTTATTCGTTTACACTGGAAGGAATACTGCCAGTTGCTTTATTGGCTCTCAAGCCAGATCCACAAGGGCCCTCAGTTTCCTAATTACGATCTTTGAGCGATGCAATTAATCTTTCCATTGGAGACACAGATGAAACCCTTCACCGGACCCGCTAGAAGCGACAACGCATGGAACGGACAGCTCGCCTTCATTCATTTTGATCCGTAAAATTACTGCCGCCAGCAGAAAGAACTTGTATAAGGGGATTACGCTCTTCAGCTACCCTCGTCTCCCGTGGCGACACCAAATTAATCATAATCGGAAACGGGGAGATACGCTGTAAGCTGCAGTTCTCAAAAGAGTCCTGGAACAAGCGTAGATGACGGAAGGCACGTGCTTTCACCCGAACAGTCTTTAACTTACACTGTTTCCAGATTCAGAATATCCCACAGTACTTCGTACATGTCAACTACATCCCCAGTCTGGGTGGTAGCCCTGACATTTTTAGACTAAAGAAGGGAGAGAGGTGGAGACAGCTTATAAATATAGCTGTGTAGTGCTACACGTCTATACGCACCGCTGATTTACAGGTACAGTTACAACAGGATATATATTATGTATATACAGGGTGTCTAAAAAAAAAAGTGTCACATATAGGACAGTGGTCAAAAATGGAAGAGAAGTGACTAGTAATGTTTAGTTTTATTTACAGATGGGACAGGAGTCACAATACATGGCATAGTAAATTACAACAACACACGTGTGTGGGCAGATACAAGTCCTGGAGCAAAGGTGGTGGCGAGGCATTAGAATCGCTTCAGTATCAATGTATGGTGTGTAATTGCCGGTAACAGACTCACGGGGCTATACGTTTCACCAAACAGATTAACAGATGCTATGTGTCATCGATTTCTGCACGAGGGTAGCGTTACTGTAGCACATTACACTAGCAGAAAGACAACGACTTTGGTTTGTGCACGACGGTGCTCTACGCCATTTTTTTCTGATCTTGCGACAGTGTCTCACCGCAACGTTTCATGGGCCGATGTATTACTCGAGGATGCCCGGTAACGTGGCTTTCCCGTTCACCTGCTGATTCCATTGGATGTATGGCAATGGGTCATTTAAAGACCTTGCTGAAGGCACAATCCGTCGCCAATATGCAGGTGTTACAGGGGCGTGTGAATAATGCATGCGACTCAGTCCATATGGGGCCAAATGCATCTGAAAGAGTGGGTGATTCACTGCGAAGAAGGGTTGAAGGATGTGCAGGATACGTGGTAAACACATGCAGCACTGACTGTAGTGTCTACTTCCACGTGATAGACAGATGGGAATGACAGGATAGATTGGCCACATTTCAGTTTCTGCTGGTATCTGTAAATATCATTATATGAACTTTTCTTCTAGTTTTGACCAGTACTGTCTCCTGTAGGAATATGCGACACTTTTCTTGTATACAGGGCGTCTCATGGGGAATGGTCAGTATTCGGAGTAATAGGAACAATCATTCCATGGAAAAAAAATTAGCAAACGTCTGCTCTAAAATGTAAAACTTAAGAGCTGTGACCACTTCTTCATGTTCGATACTGAGAAACAAATCTCTTCTACTGCAAGCTCTTTGATTTCCATATTTTGAGAAGTGGTAGTATGGACCATAACAAGAAAAAGTCCATTAAACATGAGATCTGAAGTGCATATCTTAACACCTATGAGCATTTGTTCAGTAGAAGAGACATGTTTCCAAGAAGCGAAGTTGAAGTAGTGCTAACAGCTTTTAAGGTACGCACTTCAGAGCTCATGTTTACTGCACTTTTTTCTTCTTTTGCTCCATACTGCCACCTCTCAAAATATGGAAAGCAAAGAGCTTGCAGTAGAAGAGATTTGTTTCATATTATCGAAGATGAATAAATGCTGATAATTCTTAATGTTTTAGTTTTAGAGCCCATGTTTACTAGACCTTTTTGATTCCGGTGATCGTTCCTGTCGTACTCCTGAATATTGACCATTCCTCCAGTGACGCCCTGTACCGGGTGATCAAAAAGTCAGTATAAATTTGAAAACTGAATAAATCACGGAATAATGTAGATAGAGAGGTACAAATTGACACACATGCTTGGAATGACATGGGATTTTATTAGAACCAAAAAAATACAAACGTTCAAAAAATGTCCGAAAGATGGCGCTTCATCTGATCAGAATAGCAATAATTAGCATAACAAAGTAAGACAAAGCAAAGATGATGTTCTTTACAGGAAATGCTCAATATGTCCACCATCATTCCCCAACAATAGGGGTAGTCGAGGAATAATGTTGTGAACAGCACTGTAAACCATGTCAGGAGTTATGGTGAGGCGTTGGCGTCGGATGTTGCCTTTCAGCATCCCTAGAGATGTCGGTCGATCACGATACACTTGCGACTTCAGGTAACGCCAAAGCATATAATCGCACGGACTGAGGTCTGGGGACATGGGAGGCCAAGCATAACGAAGTGGTGGCTGAGCACACGATCATCCCCAAACGACGCGCGCAAGAGATCTTTCACGCGTCTAGCAATATGGGGTGGAGCGCCATCCTGCATAAATATCGTACGTTCCAGCAGGTGTTTATCAGCCAGGCTGGGGATGATGCGATTCTGTAACATATCGGCGTACCTCTCACCCATCACGGTAGCAGTTACTGACGTTTTGCTGCCCAGCGTCATCTGTCGGACATTTTGTGAACTTTTATTTTTGTTTTGTTTTTTTGTTCTAATAAAACCCCATGCCATTCCAAGCATGTGTGTCAATTTGTACCTCTCTATCTACATTATTACGTGGTTTATTAAGTTTTCAAATGTATACTGACTTTTTGATCACCCTGTATATAGTTGTTCGTGACGGTACGCTTTTGGGACAATGCTGAATTAAGCTTTGTACTTCACCGTAAATTTTTTCAAGGCTTAATTTATAACTTGCCAGTTATTCTTTACGTTGTTGAATTTCGTATCTAATAGTGGCAAGTACCAGAACTGCATAAAATAAGTTGACTGAAGTATGTTCTATGTGCACGCATTCTTTCTTCGTTTTTCCGCATCTGTGCTCTTAAACTTACTCTACGGCAACTGAAAATTGTTTTGTAGATATTTAATCTCCTTTGCATGACTCATCTAACAATTCTGAATTTCCCACTATTTTGAGGAAGTCTGAAAAAAACTGTAGCATTGCTATACGTGTATGTATTCCTCAGTATACAAACATAGGACCGCAGTTGATGAATAATTAGGAAGTTGTTGAGAGCTGTTAATTAAATTTTATTTCGGATTAAGGGGACGAACCAAGGACGAGGCCAACGTTCAATCTAAACGTTCACTCCATCTTACTGTTACTCGCTAACGACCCTCCCCGGCTTCGCACGGTTGTCACTAATAAGGGAAACTCCCTATAGCTCCCCCCCCCCCCCCCCCCCTGCCACCGTAGATTCAGTGGAAAGATGACCTAGTGGATAGCACGTTAAAAACTGAAGGCAGATCAAACATGAAAACAGGAAGAAGTTGTAATGAACTGTGAAAAAAAGAAGTAAAATATAAACAGTGAAACGGTCAAATCTCAAGATGTACAACATCAGGACTGTGCATATTTTAACACCTATCAGCATTTGTTCAGCAGAAGGGACATGTTTCAAAGTATCGAAGATGAAGTAGTGCTAACAGCTCTTAATGTACGCACTTCAGAGCTCATGTTTACTGGACTTTTTTTCTTCTTTTGCTCTGTATTGCCGCCTCTCAACAGATGGAAAGCAAAGAGCTTGCAGTAGGAATGATTGCTAGATGGGCATTCTATACGTAAAAGGGTGACTGACGTTTAAGACCATGATGCACAGATTTTAAAACGAAAATGCTTTTGTACTCAAACAAATGTTACACATAATTACGAACTATGCAGGAAAGATAATCCAGCAGCAAAAGAGAGTTTTTTAAATCTCGTCAAGGAACAAGAGTGGCAGGATGTTTATAGTGCCGATAGCATAGATGGTAAAAAAAAATTTATCATGCTCTTTGAGAGTTACTTTCCATTAGAACGTTCTAAACGGGGTACTAGCAATAAAAAGCAGCCCGGGTGGCTGACTACTGGGATACGGATATGATATAGAACAAAGCGAGAACTATATATGAAAATTTTAGCAGAAGTCACAATCGAGCTATGGTAGCCCCTTACAAACAGTACTGTAAGGTGTTTAAAAACGTTACTAGGAAGGCAAAGAGTATGTGGTAAGCAAATAGAATAGCTAATTCACAGGATAAAATTAAAACCATGTGGTCAGTTGTGAAGGAAGTGTCTGGTCAGCAGCACAAGGTCAATGATATAAAGTCAGTTCGTAGTAAAAATATTTCTATTACTGATAAATCAGATATATGTACAGTATTTAACAATCATTTTCTGAGTATTGCTGGCGAGTTAAACAAAAATTTAGTTTCTACAGCGAATCATATAACTCTCTTGGCAAATGCCTTTCCGAGACTGATGTCTGAAACACCTCTGTGTTACAGACAAGGGGGAGATTGAATCAATAATTAAATCACTGACGACTAAGGGCTCCGTGGTTATGATAGAGCGCCTAGCAGAATGTTAAAGTACTGTGCTGTAGATGTTAGCCCTGTATTTAGCCATATTTGTAATTTTTCCTTTAGGAATGGCCAGTTTCCTGAACGATTAAAGTACTCAGCAGTAATGCCGCTTTATAAAAAGGGAGAAAGGGATAATGTAGACAATTTTAGACCTATTTCTATGCAATCAGTGTTTTCTAAAGTTACTGAAAAGACTGTGTATGTAAGGATAATTGATCATTTTATATCACACGATTTGCTATCAAATGCACAGTTAGGTTTTAGAAGTCGTTTAGCAACTGAAAATGCTGTATTCTCTTTTCTCTATGAGGTACTGGATGAGTTAAACAAAAGGTTTCGAACGCTAGGCATATTTTTTTTTATTTAACTAAGGCGATTGATTGTGTTGATCACAAAATATTGCTCCGGAAGTTGGACATTACGGAATGTGGAGAGTAGCTCACAAATGGTTCACCTCTTACTTTAGCAACAAACAGCAAAAAGTCATTATTCACTGTGTTGAGAATGGCTGTGATGTGGGGTCTGAGTGGAGTAGTTCGATCAAGTGGTGGGGAGGGGGGAGGGGGTGCCCCCGAAATCAGTGTTGGGGCCATGCCTGTTCCTTATTTATATAAATGATATGCCCTCTTGTATTACGGGTAACTCTAAAATACTTCTGTTTGCTGATGACACTAGCTTGGTACTAAAGGATGTTGTGTGCAACATAGGCTCGGTTTCAAATAGTGCAGTTCATAACATAAGTTCATGTCTTGTAGAAAATAAACTAACGCTAAATCACAATAAGACTCAGTTTTTACAGTTTCTAAGACACAATTCAACAGAACCTGATGTTTTAATTTCACAGAATGGGCATATGATTAATGAAACTGAACAGTTCAAATTTCTAGGTGTTCAGATAGACTGTCTTGGAAAGTCCACGTTCAGGATCTTGTTCAAAGACTTAATGCTGTCATTCTTACTATTCGAACGGTGTCTGAAGTGAGTGATCGTTCTACACAAAAATTAATCTACTTTGCTTATTTTCATTCGCTGCTCCTCGGAGTATTGCACCTCATCATCATATGTCGTATGTTATTATATTTTGGGATATCTTTTCCCATTCTAAAAGGATATTTTTGGCTCAGAAACGGGCGGTTCGGGCAATAAGTGGTCTCAGTTCGTGAACCTCTTGTCGTCCCCTGTTCACGAGTATAGGTATTTTGATATTGGCCTCCCAATATATATACTCCTTATTGTCATTTCTTGTTAACAATATTAGCTTATTCCCAAGAATGAGAAGCTTCCACTCAGTTAATACTCGACAGAAATGAAACCTGCATTTGGATCTGACTTCCTTAACTCTTGTGTAGAAAGGTGTGCAGTATACTGCTGTATCCATTTTCAATAAGCTACTACTCGAATTCAAAAATCTTAGCAGTAATCCACACGCATTCAAATCTAAACTGAAGAGTTTCCTCATGGGTCACTCCTTCTATTCTGTCGAGGAGTTCCTCGAAAAATTAAGGTGATTCTTGTATTGTTGATTGCGTTTACTTAAACTTATGGCTTTACTTTTTTCGGGTTCATAAACATTTTATTTTTATCTGTTATTGCTTTTATGTCGTGATTTCATGTCCTAACAAGTTCCATGACGGAGATCTGCCCCTCAATTTGGTCCTACGGAGCTTGACGTGTAAATAAATAAATAAAAATGGAATCGTTGTCACGGTGTTGGTTGCAAAGGGGGAGGCCCATGCTCAAATCTCCCTTGTGCCTCTTTTTTTTCTTTCACAAAATTATGAACTGTCCCTTCAGTCATTGACGTTTCTGTTCTCTGTATTCAAATTTGTTTCTGTGTCGTGGTAACGACCATTTGCAACAGCGAGGTGTAATGAAGGGATCTCCAGATGTTGTTCCACACAGGTACCACATTTTATGACTCTTGCGTTCCGTTTTAGGAGTCTTGACTCTTAAATTCCTTTGTTGTGATATCGTAAATACCCGTTTATTTGTTGTTTTCATTTCTGTGAGAGGTCTGTACGGCATCTCGCCTGCTCCCACTATTCATCACATTTACTTGCGACGGAAATATATTCTTACCACATGACTCGTACCCTGTAGTCATTGGATAGTATGACAATTACCAAGTGTACAGAGAGCGAACAGACACGTCAATGACGGACAGACTGTTCATAAATTTGTGAAAAAGGAATGAGGGCAGTAGGGATATTTGAACACGGATCTACCGCTTTGTAGTCCAACACCGTGACCACACAACCACGACGCTTTTGTCGTTAGGCTGCGCTCTATGTTGCACATCTTGAGCTTCGACCGATCACTGCTTATATTTTGCCCCTTTTTTCACATTCAGTATACTTCCTTCTAGTTTTCGTACTTGACCAGTGTTCAGTTTTTGACGCGCTATCCACTAGGGCATTTTACCACTAAATCTGAGGTGGGTGCGGTGGAGAGTTCCCTTGTAAATATCTAAGGTCGGAGAACTTGTCTGGAAAAGTGGCAATAAATTACTAACAAAATTTTTCTCGTGAATCAGTTTATCTATTAGTGAAAACCGCATCAGAATCCCTACAATTGTTCTGTCGACTAGTCTTCACATACAGACAGAAAAACTCCTCGGGGGACTTTAATTTTGTAATAAGTATAGATAAGACAATCATAGCTCGCTGTGGGGGAAACGTACACGTGAATGGGCTGCCCGCCAACCCCTGTTATAGACAGCTTGGTGATTTAGAATCTACACGTGACAAAAAAGAATAACTGACTGCCAAATTATGATACTGACTAAAAATGCGAAGCGGTCGTATTGATCGCAGGCTCTGAGATGTAAAAGCACTCAACTCTGAGCTGATATTGATTTGAGGCCTTACACTGTTCAGCTATCTCACCAAATTGTGGTAGGTTAGTGTATCATGGGCAGCTTTATCTGAGGGATTAATGACACATGCGAATTCTTGAGACACCAGTACAGCCTACATAAAGAATATTCGTAGTAGTGGACTGATGGAGCTCAAAAAATGGCTCTGAGCACTATGGGACTTAACTTCTAAGGTCATCAGTCCCATAGAACTTAGAACTACTTAAACCTAACTAACCCAAGGACATCACACACATCCATGCCCGAGGCAGGATTCGAAACTGCGACCGTATCGGTCGCGCGGTTCCAGACGATGGAGCTCAGGCAATGGTTTCAGACCACAGGTCTCACCCAGCTACTTCTGGACCCACAATTCACTACACGACATTTGGCTAAATAGGTATAATGAACATCAGAAACTCAACTGCTTCTACTGAATTTTACGTAGGAACAATAAATTGTAGAACTCTAGGATCGGAAGGGAGATCAGTGGAATCAGAAGAGGATTTAAACGAGATGAAATGGGATATAGCAAAGTTATCAGATGTGTGGCGAAAAAAAGACCAGATTGAATTAAAATCAAGTAATATGTTTTACAGCAGAGGAAAGGGAAAATGAGGACATTCAAGTGTAGGCTTCATTATGGGAGAAGAAAGTGAAAATATTACTGAATGAGTCTCATACAGAATAGCAAGACATTTTGTAAAATAAAAAAAGATATATTCCATGGAAATCATGAAGTCTATGCAGCAACGTGTTTGCATTCTTATAAGGAATAAGAAGAGTTCTACTATGAATTATAGACGCTGATAAGAGATACAAAATTGCAGTCCAAAAGGACACTGTAGGATTTCAAATGGTTCAAATGGCTCTGAGCACTATGGGACTTAACATCTGAGGTCATCAATCCCCTAGAACTTAGAACTACTTAAAGCTAACTACCCTAAGGATATCACACACATCCATGCCCGAGGCAGGATTCGAACCTGCGACCATAGCAGTCGCGCGATTCCAGACTGAAGCGCCTAGAATCGCTCGGCCACACCGGCCGGCTGTAGGATTTCAATGAGATTATATAACAGAAACTGAAGAGCAGTTATTCAGCAAGGAACTTCGGATATGATGTCACAAATAATAGATATACAGCTGTAGAATTTGACGAAAGAATGTGATTGTGCTTGGCACATTCTTCCAGAAGAAAAACAATGCCAAGTACCAAGTGGAACTAGAAATGAAACTGTGTATATTTTATCAAAAACTAAAGAAATTTTGTCACAGTAAAGAAATTATAGCTTCCGAACTTAAAGTGTTTGTAGAGTCGTAAAATACTGAGTCAAAATACACAAAAATGTAGAACGAAACAGCTTCCTGAGGTAGGAAGTCATAAATATTGGTTTTGATAATTTATTTAAGAACAAGGAAGCTGCAACTTTAGAATCTTAAATAATTAAAAGTATGCACACGTAGACGAAAGGGACAATTATCTAACAAAGGTGCGTATGCAAATAGCAAAATATGTAGCGGATACAAAAAGAGCAAAAGAAACGAAAATCAAAATGGAACTCTGCAGTTATTAATGAAAAGGCGAACGTTTCATGCAAGCGGGAATACGAACATGAATTAATACACTGAATTAAACAAAACTATTTAAAAAAACTTCCAGATAGTGCGGGAAGATACAACGCAAATTTGATAAGAGAAACAACTAAAAACGGCAAGAGTATGAAGAAAACAAAACGGAAATTTATAAAAATAGCACGTCGTCAGTTAAGATGCAGATGGTACAGTAATAACGCAGTAAGTGTGACGAAATCGTAGAAACACTTCAAGACTTCTACGTGGTTGTGTAGCTCAAGAGATAAACTGTAAGCATAGATAGGTAATAGTGAAAATACTGATATCCTGGGAGAAATGACAAATGATGTGTGCAAACTGCCTCAGATAATAAATAGAAGAAACGTGCATGGAGATGCTGATGTTTCGACGCAAATGGTTAAAACTAGAGATAAAGTAATACTAAGGAACTTGCAAAACTCTTTACAGAATGTCTGACAACGATGGCAATTATCAGATCTTCACTAAAATTACCACAAACCGCGTGCAAAGACGAGGCCTTTTACTCAAGGAAGCAATAATCTGGCTTAAAAAGTAGATATAGTACAATGGCTCATTTGCGAGTAGTTAACGAAATTTTATAACAGAGCAATCAGTGTAGATTTCATGGTTTCTGATAAAGCGTTGGATTCAGTTTCTACAAAACATGTACAATAAGCAACAAAGCTCTGGTTCAGTCTTTAATTGTGTGCTGAAATATACACTGAAGCGCAAAGAAACCGGTATAGGCATGCGCATTCACATACAGAGATATATGAACAGGCAGAATACGACGCTGCAGTCAGTAACGCCTATATAAGACAATAAGTGTCTGGCACAGCTGTTAGATCGGTTACTGCTGTTACAATGGCAGGTTATCAAGATTGAAATGAGTTTGAATGTGGTATTATAGTTGGCGCACGACCGAGGGGACACAGAATCTCCGAGATAGCGATGAAGTCGCGATTTTCCCGTACTACCATTTCACGAGTGTACCGTGAATATCAGGAATCCGCTAAAAGTCCGCATCTCGTGGTCGTGCGGTAGCGTTCTCGCTTCCCGCGCCCTGGTTCCCGGATTCGATTCCCGGCGGGGTCAGGGATTTTCTTTGCCTCGTGATGACTGGGTGTTGTGTGATGTCCTTAGGTTAGTTAGGTTTAAGTAGTTCTAACTTCTAGGGGACTGATGACCATAGATGTTAAGTCCCATAGTCCGCAGAGCCATTTGAATTTTGAATCCGCTAAAACATCAAATCTTCGACATCGCCACGGTCGGAAAATATCCTGCAAGAACGGGACCAACAACGATTGAAGAGAATCGCTCGACGTCACAGAAATGGAGCCCTTCCGCAAAATACTGCAGATTTCAATGCTGGGCCATCAAAAAGTGTCAGCGTCCGAACCATTCAACGAAACATCATCGATATGGGCTTTCGGAGCCGAAGGCCCACTCGTGTACCCTTCATCACTATACGACACGAAGCTTTACTCCTCGTCTGAACCCGTCAAAACCGACATTGGACTCTTGATGACTGGAAACATGTCTGGTCGGACGAGACTCGTTTCAAATTGTATCGAGCGGATAGACGTGTACGACTATGGAGACAACCTCATGAATCCATGGAAACTGCATGTCAGCTGGGGACTGTTCAAGCTGGTGGATTCTCTATAACAGTGTGGGGCGTGTGCAGTTGGACTGATATGGAACACCTTATACGTCTAGATACGATTCTGACAGGTGACACGTACGTAAGCGTCCTGTCTGAGCACCTGCTTCCCCTCATGACCATTGTGTATTCCGACGGACTTGGGCTATTCCAGCAGGAAATGCGACATCCCACACGTCCAGAATTGCTACAGAGTGACTCCAGGATCACTCCTCTGAGTTTAAATACTTCTGCTCTCCACCAAACCCCCGAGACATGAACATGATTGTGCATATCTGGGACGTCTTGCAACGTGCTGTTCAGAAGAGATATCCACTCCATCGTACTTTTACGGATTTATGGACAGCCCTCCAGGATTCATGGTGTCTGTTCCCTCCAGCACTATTTCAGACATTAGTCGAGTCCATATCACATCGTGTTGCGGCACTTCTGCATGCTCACGGGGACCCTGCACGATATTAGGCAGGTGTACCAGATTCTTTGCCTCTTCAGTGTATATACGTCAGCAGACTTCATCGTGTAATGTTAAATTAAGAACTGAAAGAGGGCTCATCAGCAAAAACATTCTCGACCCTCTTAGAATAAGTCTTTGAACCTCTAAATATGGAAAATGACAAAGAAATTCTTATTAATGGAACTAACATCAGAATTTAATGCTGGGAAAGTAACCTGACCTAACGTGACCTAACAAGTGTATCTATACACACAGCGCACCGAACACTCCTAACGATGGGCCCCCGCAGCCGAGGGCCCCCGCATGTGCACTGGATGTTGGCGCAGTGCTAGAGCGTTGCTTGGTCTGATCACGATACGATCTTCATCATGCTGATGGGAGGCCGCGAATCCGTCGTCTTTCAGGGGAACACCTGGATTGCAGAATGGAGACAAGCTGGCGGCGGCTCCATTATGCTCTGTGGAGCATTCACGTGGGCATCCATGGGTCCAGTGGAGCTCGTGCAAGGCACCATGATGTCCAAGGTGTATCGTGTACTGGTTGCAGACCACGTACACCCCTTCATGACGATCACGTTTCCCGATAGCAGTGGCATTTCTCCGCAAGATAATACGCCATGTCAGAAGGCCAGGAACACAATGACGAGTTCCAGTTGATGTTCTGGCCGAGAACTCGCCAGATCTGAAACTGATCGAACACATCTAGGATGTGATTGAACGTGGCGTCAGAGCTCATTGCCTCTCTCCCCGGAATTTACGGGAATTAGGTGACTTGTGTGTGCAGATATGATGCCATTTCCTTCCAGCGACCTACCAAGGCCCCATTGCTTCCATACCACGACGCGTCGCTGCTGTTGTCCGCGCCAAAAGTTGACATGCCGCCTATTAGGGAGGTGGTTCCAATGTGTGAAGTCCTATGGAACCAAACGGCTGAGGTCATCGGTCCCTAGACTTACACACTACTTAAACTAACTTGTGCTAAGAACAACGCACACACCCATGCCCGAGGGAGGGCACGAACCACCGGCGGGAGTGGCCGCGCAATCCGTGACATAGCGCCTCAAACCGCGCGGCCACTCCGCGCTGCAGGACGTGGTCATAATTTCTGGTTGATCAGTTTATGGCAACATACTGTTTGCCTCAGGTCACATAAACATCAACAGCGACTGGAAGAACTTAATAGATAGTTTGTAAGTAGGCCAGAAAATCAATTAAAATCCAATAAAAAAATGAGTCAGTAGTACGAAAAAATGGAGTCGTAGATAGAATCAATTGATATCCTTTTGTATTTAGCGTGGTTGAGACAACAACTGAATGGAAGATAAGGGAGATAAACAAAAGAATAAAAAATAACCTTGCGCACTTTTAAGGTTTCAAGATCGATGTTTCACTGCGTCTGAAACACTGAAATACATTCACTGTGTTATAACAGTTCTTAATTGTGGCAGTGATTTAAGTGATAAAAAATTCAAAAACTTAGGACTGCTCATCAGGAAATGAAGAAGTATATTTCGGGAAATCTTAGGAGAGACAGGAAAGCAAACAAATGGCCCAAGGAACAGACTGGAATGGTAAACTTTATTATGACAGCCATCAAAATGAAATGGAGTTGGACATGCCGTGTAACCAGACGAATGAATGTAACTCTTTTGAAGGGGAAAGTAACTACATGGGAAAGTCTAAGGATGCCTGTATTCAAAAGTAGATGTCAAATGATTGATAATGATGGTGGTTTCATGTGATGACAGAAAAGATATTGTTGTTTGAACTTTGTCAAAAGCTTTCTATGAATCACTGGCAAAGTGGTAATTAATAGTGATACGTATAATTTCGGTTGTAATTTGCGATTTGTTTAGTACGATGTCTTGTTACTTCGCCTAATGAAAATCCAATTTTTTATGTATGCGGCTGGTTATAATTTATTGAATATTTTGAACTTCGCGGTGATGCGGCTGATAGTCTATAGGTTTTAACGTCTCTATTCTCACGAAGTAAAAAAATTGTAATGCTGTTCCAGTGCTGCTAAATTGTGTTCTTCTGTAAACATTCAGTAAAAATTTTGTTCAAGTTTCCTTTTCGCCACTTTCTTCCAGCTATAATCATTTCTATTGATGCGCCACCTCTCCAGGCGCTTTAGTCTCCTCATATGGTTTTATTATATTCACATTGCTCATAATCAATGTAAATGTCGTATGGCATTGCTGGCTGGAGCCCGCCGGAGTGGCCGAGCGGTTCTAGGCGCTACAGTGTGGAACCGCGCGACCGCTACGGTCGCAGGTTCGAATCCTGCCTCGGGTATGGATGTGTGTGATGTCCTTAGGTTAGTTAGGTTTAAGTAGTTCTACGTTCTAGGGGACTGATGACCTCAGCAGTTAAGTACCATAGTACTCAGAGCCATTTTGTTGGCTGGAGTATTCCACGAGGTGGGTTCAGCCGACTATTGGAAAGGGCGTTCTTCCTCCGTGAACATGGCCCCCTTCCTTGCGTTTATGTGAGAGTTGTGTCGTATATGTATCTGCAGAGTGTAGCTGAGTATAGTGGATGTGTGGATAGCATAGTGTTATGATTGCACTCGATGATGATGATGATGATGATGATGATGATGATGATGATGAGAGAAGGAAGAAACTCATTGCCGACACTTAGCCTACTCCACTCGAAAAACAGCAAGAGGCCGCCGGGCTTAACGTCCCTATCCAGTGCACGTATCACCAACATTGTCACATGCCCTCTCTTCATGACACACTGCGGAGAGCGTTGGAATTGAATTCAGGACATTGACTGGTGAGGAGGAACTTCACACGCCACAACCTCCCTTCACCTTGCCAGCCAAATATTTGCGGTAACAAATTCATCCACCACCAAGATTGGAACCATATTACTTCCGAGTCGATCGTCACTGCACGGGCGTGCGTTAGCGACCTCGGGTACAGAAGTGAGCCGTTCGTAATATCACAGGAATTGCAGCACAATAGTTCCGTTACCCATATTTGCCATCGAATATTTATTACGGGCACTTTGCTTCGGCTCCTTTGTAGATAGATTCTGGAATCCCACTCCCCTTGGTATCGTATCCGTACTTGCATAATTTACACACCACCGACTTACTCAACTTCAACGTCTGAAGGTAGCTTCTGTCCCTTTCTCCACTCCATTATCTTTTCATTGTCAACATACTGATGACGGTCCTAGAACCCGTCGCATTTTTCGATAAAAACTTCCCAGCTGTTAATGCTTATTCTTCGAGGTGATGCTTAGCACTTTGTAAGCACCTGCACATATAAACAGGATTATGTGTAATATACATTTCCACTTCGAATGAAACTTCATTTTCAAGTCAAACGGGAAGAAAAAAATTTAGAAACTTTCATATTGCATTTCCGTTTAATCTAACGGAATTGGTGTAACCTGGCCTCCTTTTTACTCCATCTGTGAACATCGTTATTAATAATCAAAATAAAATATTACCACTGTGATATTATTTGTTTTAGAGGTTACAAATTTACAGTTCATGGCTATAATCAGCATTCCACAAGCTAGAGACAAAAAATTAAAGAATTGAGGTGAAAACCGTATCATTTGAAGCGGAATATTCTTTAAAGCATTCCTCTCTTGCATACACGCACTTGCTTTGATGTTCAGATAAATGTTCGAAACGTTTCTGGCTTTTACTGGTGGGTGGCATTGCACCATTTCTTCATAATTCGTGATACTGTCCCATTCAGTATCATTTTTAAGAAAGGTGTAAATCAGCAGGTGCAAGCTCGGGCAGTGGCGGATGTTCTATTGTAGTAATCAAATTCTTTGCGCTGCAGCGTTTAACTAATAATGGTTAGTGTCCAGAGCCGTTATCGTGTACGGCTGGTCCCGGCGGAGGTTCGAGTCCTCCCTCGGGCATGGGTGTGTGTGTTTGTCCTTAGGATAATTTAGGTTAAGTAGTGTGTAAGCTTAGGGACTGATGACCTTAGCAGTTACGTCCCATAAGATTTCACACACATTTGAACGTTATCGTGTAGCAAAGCTGAATTACTACACAACTGGTGCTTTCGACGTTTTATTTTGGCAAATTATTTCTATCGACCTCGACATCAGTGCGAAAGTAATCTTCCTTTTCCATCTTCTTCCACATCATAGTGTTATAAACTACACCCAAAGCTTATTAGTAACATTCTGGTACTCCGATGTGCAGTTGTAACTAACACCTATGTAAACTTAACACATGTCTTTTTCCTTGGTTTTGACGACACAAAATTGTTGGTTTTAGTTATTTGTTCACTTTACTGACTTCTTGTCTCACCGCTGTACATAAATCACAACATTTCATCCCTAGTTGTGATTATTCTCATCTGCATGTGCTACTGCAACAAGATCATTCGTCATTGCCACAGATTCTTTCTGTTCAGGAAATAGAATTTTCGGATCCATGTACAGGGTGTTTAAAAAAATCTAATATTCTAATAGGAAATACACTACTGGCCATTAAAATTGCTACACCAAGAAGAAATGCAGATGATTATTGAGGTTGTGTTGACATCGGAACGAGATTAGTGATTCCATGAATTATGACCAAGGTAAATAACGAAATGGAGTGCAATTTTTGGACGTGAAAAATGACTAGCAGAAGATGATTCTGTAACAAGTGTGGATGAAGAGCTGGAGTTATCCAAAGCATAAACCATGATGTTCTGTGGTCAATTCTGCGTGATCAGTTATTTTGTCCATGTCACTTCAGTAGGAGGGCAACAGGTATTTGGGACACAAACTGACCATCGAGCATTGGTTTGCCTGCATATAATGACAGAGGTTAAAGAAATAGGGCAAAACCGGAAGGACACATAGACATAGATACTGCACACCTCATCCTTTACATCACGATGGAATAACTAGAGAAAGCTGCACATTGATAAGGCAACGAATTTGGATGAAATGAGGTTGATAAAATAAACATTTCGAGACCAAACCTAAATCATTGTTTCCGTAAGTATTCCTATTCCCTACACAGCTAAAAAGCTCCAAATACGTGTCGTTGAAGATGTCTTCGACTCGCTTTAGACACTTACTTTGACAACTCGAGGTTAAGGTGTAGAGTATCTGCCACCAGATTCTATCGTTATCCCAGTCCCAGCACGGTACTATATCCCAACTAGCACCCTCCAGCCTCTATATCATTGTAGCAGTCCCGAGGGACGCAGGATGTGGTGATCAATTTCGATCGTATCTTAGTTTCTCAAGAGAGACATTTTGGATCCGTGGGGATTGGCCGAGATATATTTCTGTTGTGGAATACTGAAAGAACTCCATGTTTCATGCGCGGGCTTGGAGTTACCTCAGTAGTTTCCTGAAACTATTTCTAGCAAGGGGAACCTGCTGTAAGTCGGAAATCACAAGTTGAACGATGCAATTAACAAAATCCACGCCTGTATCCGTAATCAATTTCAGGCTCCAGCTTTCGAGAAAATGCGTTGAATTACTTGGTTTGCATTGAAATTATTGCCAGATCGTAAGACATTGCTTTTCCTAACGACAGTCATACTAAAAATGTGTCCGCGACATATCCGCGAATTACTCCCGGTGAAATCGTTTTCTAGTTTGTTGTTCGCTTAAGGCAAAAAAAAAAAAAAAAAAAATGCGATGTCAGTTACTGAAGAGGAGAGCCACACAAATAATTTCCCTTGCTCTTTGTTTATGATTCGAGTTGCAGTCGTTTCATCTGGATATTATTCGTAACTATGCTTAAGAACCAAATCATACCTACACAAATGCTAATAAAACTCATTTGCCTATATAGGCTGAAAACGGTATAAGCTGCCAAAATTATACAGGTATTGCATCTTCGTTTGCTTGACAAAAAGTCTAATGAAATATCGTTGTACCATGTTCTTTATTTTCGTGTTCCTGTAAGACAGATATTTGGAGGACTTGCAGTAGACCTATTTCTGTTTACATTTACAACATTACGTCGTGGTAGTAAAGAAAAGCTAACATCAAATAAAACGTGTTTCCCGTAGTACAAAATCAACCAGTTACCATGTAATTCGATGTGCATTAATTACAGCCAACTGTTTCCTCTTTTTACAACAATACCAGAACGAAAATTGAATTCAGATTATTTTGCTTTTGTTCAACACTACCGTAACGAAAATGAAACCCACGGACTTCGTCTCCAATTACATTAATACTACAATAAGTGTTCAAAATGCCCACTATTCGATTCGACACATGCTTCATTACGGCGAACCCAGTTTCCTCGCATTCGTTCACACACATGCACATTTGTCTTTATGGCACTGGCAGCATCGAAAGTGCTCTACGTAAGTTCCTCCATATTATTTACTTGCTGAGCATGAATAACCTCATTCATATGGCCCAAAAAGTAAAATGCCATTGGATCTAAATCAGGACTGCGTTCTGGCCATCGTCGTGGACCAAAATGTCCTATCTCTCGTCCTGGAAATCGTCTATTCAGATATCTTCGTACTCTGTGATGAATGTGGGGTGGAGCACTGTCGTGGCGAAACCGCATGTAATGACGTACTGTGAACGAAATATCTTCTAATAAAGGTGGTAGCAATGTATCCTCTACAAAGGTTTGGGAACTGTTACCAGCCAATCGTGCAGATAAAACGTAAAGCCCCATAATGTAATCATCGACTATACCCACCCATACATTTACGGAAAAGCTGCGCTGGAAATGTGTTGGTGCTACTTGGCGCGGATTGTATAACTCCACTTCTGTATGTTAAGGAAATTAGTTATTCAGTCGCTAGTGAAACACGCTTCGTCTGTGACGAGGATTTTGTTTACAAAATCATCCTGCGCACTTTGTTACAAAAACCACTCTGAGAATTCTCGTCGCGGGGGGAAATATTGTTCTTCCAACGCTTGTACCCGCTGAATGTGGTACGGCAACAGATACTGCACTTTCAAAGTGCGTCGAACGACAGTGTGCGATACACCCACTTGGTGGGTGATGCTTCTAGTGCTCTGAGTAGGATCATCGTGGATGCTATCCAGAATTTGTCACTTAGCTTCCAATGTACGTTCTTCGCGTTGTAGGCCTCTGCCTTGCCGGCCAGTGTGGCCGAGCGGTTCTAGGCGCTTCAGTCAGGAACAGCGCTGCTGCTACGAGCGCAGGTTCGAATCCTGCCTCGGGCATGGATGTGTGTGATGTCCTTATGTTAGTTAGCTTTAAGTAGTTCTAAGTTCTAGGGGACTCATGACCTCAGATGTTAAGTCCCATAGTGCTCAGAGCCATTTGAACCATTTGAGCCTCTGCCTTCTGCGCGGGGCAGTAAAGAGCCAGTGCTCTCAACCTATGCAAATTGAATACGTATGGGTACGTTATATTCTGTCATGATTTATTTGATAATTAAATGAACGCATAACAGGACAGACAATACGTTTAGCATACAGAATTAAATGTAAAAAAGTAAAGATAACTGCTGTACTATATTGCAAAATAATCGAGTAAAAGCAGAGAATTATGATGATACAAACCTCTGGTGAACAGCAAAAAATGTCGATCGTGCAGGAAGTCTTCGTTGTGGGAAGCGTTGTCGCTAAATTCGTACACCTGCTCCAGCAACACCTTTTGGCTCGCCATAAATTAAATGAATGTCGCATAGTTCAGCTGTGGTGAATCTTCCTTCCATCCTAACGTTTGACAGAGTTACAATAATGTCTGCACAGGTAACTCGACGACTGTCGACGATCGGTGTATTACAAGGACTCAGCTATGCAGCCCATAATTGCCTATGTGTCTGCGACTCACGCTCGCGATGTCGATTGCTTACATAAGTGCACCTGTGTTGGAGGAAGGAGCAGAGCAGGCATCCCGTAATGTTTGATCCTGTTTAATGAATTCTCTCAGTCTACTGCGCGTAATATTTACATAAGTCATGTCTAATCCGGGTCCACTGTCCAGTGTCTACTTGTCCGAAAACGTTGTCCCGAGATGATCTTTTTTTACTGGGACAACCATAGAAAATAGACAAACATGTTACTAGACGATTGAAATGAATTACTTGTGTTCTACTAACAGTATTCTTTTTTGGCAACTATAGACAGCTAATTAGAAATTTATATTTGAGCTAGAGAGTAAGAGTAAGAATAGGAGGTGTGATGAGTGAAGAAATAGAACTGGGAAGAGGTGTAAGACAAGGTTGTTGTTTATCACCAACACTGTTCAATATATATCTGGAGGAAATTATTGGTGAAAGTTTTGATGGAAGGAGAGGAGCTTGATTGGCGGTCGGAGAGTGGAGTGTATAAGATTTGCAGGCGACATAGTTGTGATGGCGGAGAGTGCAAGAGAGACGGAACAAATGTTAGATGATCCAAAACACAAAATTAGAAGAATATAGAATGAAGATTAACGAGAAGAAAACGAAAAGCATGGTAATTGGAGAAAGGGGAGAAAATGCTGCATGAAAATAGGGGGAGAGGAAATAGAGGCACGTGAATAACTTCAATTACTTGGGAAGTGTAATAATGGATGATATGTATTGCTCAACAGAAATTAGGAAAAGAATTACAATGTCAAAAGAAGGATTCAAGAGGAAACAGAAATTACTTTGTGGACCACTAAACAAAAATCTGAGGAAAAGACTTGCCAAATGTTACATCTGGAGCGTTGCACTATAGGTGTGGAGACCTGGACATTGAGGAAGGAAGATGAAAGAAGATTGGAGGCACTAGATGTGGATGTGGAGAAGAATGGAAAAATTGAAATGGGAAGACCGAGTGACGAATGAAGAAGTATTAAGAGGAGATGAAGAAGAAATAAACATGCTGAAAGTTATCAGAAAGAGAAAAGGGAATTGGATTGGACATTGTTTGAGGAGGGACTGTTTATTGAAGGAATGAATGAAAGGAATGGTGGAGGGAAAAAGGGGAAGAGGAAAAGAAGATATCAAATGCTTGACAATATAAAAGGAGACAAATATTGAGAAATGAAAAGACTGGCTACGGACAGACAAAAGTGGAAGGAGCTTAACCCATGACAAGACCTGCCGTAAGGCAGAATACCATACTACTACTATATTGTTTACTTCCTCTATTTTAGGTATTTCGGCCCCCAGTTAAAGAAGTGGCACTTGTCACCACCGTCCCTTGCAGCTCATGGAACACATTGGCTGGGCAGACATATTTGGCCTGTCACTAGTATCGTAGAGAACTGTCACTATTTTAGAATAGATTTGGTTACATGACCATCGGTTTACAACTTGGAGCGATTGAAAATTATCCTGGTAAATTCATTCGATATTTTCTTGCAATTTAGATTAATTTCTGCCTGTCGCTAGTCTAATGGAGAACTGACAACATTGTAGAATACATTTGGCAACTATATTACCGTCGATTTTCCTCCTGGAGTAGTTCAGAATTATTCTGGTAAATTCACTTTTTGTCATCGGTACACATGCGACAGCATGTAGACCAACAGTTCCGAAATGTCACGCATAAAAACAGTATTTTCCCGGGACACATACCTCGGTTTCTATTGGTGATAGACGGGTAGAGTCAAGTGTTTTGGATAGTCCTTGGGCTAGGGGCCATTTGTATACGCAAGAGAAGGGTTATCTTTCTGTGATTATCTTGCAATTCAGAGTCAAAATTTGAATATTACACACTTCCTCCAGCTTAGGCAAAGAGAAAATGGGTTGGTCCTTCGTGCATTAGATGTAGTCTACGGTGCGGCTTAAGAGACTTACGTAGGCACCCTTTATTTCATTGGCAGTTCCTGAAAAATAAAAAAAATAAAAGCTTTTTTCACCATTTTGTGGCCGTGACTTGCGGATATATAGATAATTAATCACAGCAATGTGCTCAAATGTAATGGTATATTCTCTAGGCATTTGTCTAGACATGCTATCTTCCCATTATCAGAAATATTTACTCGTTAACTAGAAACACACCTAAAATATGGTTTTTAGTACCAAAACCTGGTAACGGATTCCAAGATGGCTTTGCACAGCAAATGGCTGTAATTTTTGCGATATATTCTTAAAGTACAATCTCGAAAAATCTTTATCAGTTTCCGAGATATAGGGGTCCAAAGTCACCGTTGTATTGTATGGAACTGGGGACCTAGAAACGAGGGAGAGGCTTCGTCCCCACTGTAGCTGTCAGTGGTTCACAACTCAACAACAGGCGACAGCAGTCCACTCACCCCACCGCCGCTCCACACCGAAGCCAGGGTTATTGTGCGGTTCGGCCCACAGTGGACCCTTTCTCCCCCCCCCCCCCCCCCCCCTCGCCCTGGAACGTCTCACACCAGACGAGTGTAACCCCAATGTGTGTGTGGTAGAGTAATTATGGTGTACGCGTACGTGGAGACAGTGCTTGCGCAGCAATCGCCGACATAGTATAACTGAGGCTGAACAAGGGGAACCAGCCCGCATTCGCCGAGGCAGATTGAAAACCGCCTTAAAAACCAACCACAGACTGGCCGGCACACAGGACCTCAATCCGCCGGGCGGATTCGTGCCGGGGACCGGCACGCCTTCCCGCCCGGAAAGCAGTGCGTTAGACCGCACGGCTAACTGGGCGGGCTAAAGTCACCATACTTGTACACATAAGAAACGCTCATAAAATCCGGTGAGAGGGGAAAAGGTAGGTTAAAAAGTGACGAAGCACGGAGAAATATACTGTAAAGCGTCTCTGTTATCATTAAAAATATTGCAGTACTGAAGCACATGCAAAATTTTTGTGCATATGTTTTCTTTGTGAATACAACAGATAAACATAAGACATAAATTAATCAGCACCACCCCATTATCTAAAGAAGTCTGACTATCCTCGGATAGTTTTCCCACTACACGCCAGTAGACAATACATCAGTAGCACTTTGGCTCCTTGCAAGTATACCGATCCAGGCTGAGTGAGGCCGATATGGTGTAGAGGTGGTGGAGTTGCAGGTTGTGGAGGTTATAGTACTGATCAGAGGTGGCTAGGAAAACTCCACTGCAAGATTAAATGTATTTGTATTTAATCTTGAGCTACAACGTCGAAGCGCTGTGATTCCCCTGCATTTTCCCTCTGCAGAAGAGTGGTCTGCTGGTGGTTGCAAATGATGTTGAAGGGCCATGGCTGCAGGATGGCCGTTTGGGGTCCACATCCTGCTTTGTTGACACTGGTTACCTCACTCAGCAGTGCATGACTGAAGTTAGGACTGCAGGCAGCCCTTAGCGAACAGTGCCAGAGACATGTACTCCACTGAATTTTCATAGGCGGATACTGCTACCGAGTTAAAAGCTCGCCTGGTGTGGCAGGATGGTGGCAACACTGCCCTGACTGTGAACTGCTGCCCTCCAAAAGGCAGAAGCTCGCTGCTTCTGTGGAGCCTAGGAGACAGTTCATCCATTGTTCACAAGTGCTGATTTAGAACTGTTAAGTTGATCTGGTGGAGCTGACTGTCCAGACCAGCATTGATTGCTGGCTGGCTCATAGCATGAAGGAAACTGGAGTGGATCTGATGTCATGGAGGGTGCTACCAGAGTGCATGTAACTGTGCTGGAAAAAGAGGGTATTTATAGTAATAAGCAGGGCACTTGTTGTGCCATTACATTGCTTCCAGACACATACAGATCATCTCCTCTGTGTCTCAGTGATGTGGAAATACTCATCAGGCTGGTCCATCGTTGCATGGTCTTTCTGCGATGTCACCACGACTATGCAGCTTGGCCCTGCTAAGTCCACACTAGTGACGAGTGGGGCAGGGAATAGGAAGGAGGGGTGGGGAGGGCATGCTGGTCTGTGTGTGTCTGCATACACTGGTTCACACAAATGGGAAGCAACCACTCGAGACAGAGAGTCAGACAGAGAAAGAGAGAGAGAGAGAAAGAAAGAGAGAGAGACAGAAAGTGAGTCTGGTATCAAATTTCAAAGGGATAGAGCGACATGATGCTTTTGCAGAGAATTAGCACAGTGCAGCACCTGCGGCAGCCCCTGACTGGTGGGATGCATCGTGTGATGCGATTGGTCCAACAGTCAGATCGCGATCTGTGACAGTGTAATTACGTGTGGTGATTGTTTCATGACAATAATGGTTGCGTGATCGGAATAAAAAAGTGCTGCAATTGTTTAAGTATTCCATATTGCCGTGCCACCCACAAATTGCTTAAATAAACAGTGTTCCATGCACTGCAGTCAATTTCCTAACAAATTCCTTAAATAAACTATATTCCATACACTGTTTTGTACCTCATAAATTGTTTAAATAAACAATATTCTGCACATTGCTTGTCTACCAGAAATCATTTGCACAATTTTCCATTCACTGCATTCGATTTCCTGCCAAGTAGCCAATCAATCAATATTTCCAGAAGAGGGCAGTGTCCACCAAGAAAAACCGTCCCACACAAAAGGTTATCGATTTAATTAATTAGCAAAAAATTGATAGAGTGGAAGGGGACTATTCATATAACTCAGGCCTGACCTGAAGCAGCTTGCGTTCAATGACAGAATACCAGGAGGGGAAAAGTGACATAGACCTGAACAATAGGTTAAGGAGAGGGGAGGAGTGCACAAAATTCAGAAAGTGCACTCATATTGGTGGGGACAGGGAGGTTGATAGAGAGGGTGGAGTGGGCAGGTGGCAGTGAAGATTTCCAAGGGAGTAGGGTGACACGTAGTTGCTGGACAGGGTACTACTTGCACTTTCCACACCAACAGCTCTGCACAGACTGAGCACTTTTCCTACGAGTTTTTTTCTGGATGGGGAGGGGGGAAGTGTGGGAGGGCTGGGGGATTTCCCAGCAGGGGGAGGGGTAATCAACTGGTCAATTTAATTAATTAGTCAATTAATTTGATATCAAAAGTGTGCTTGTATTGGCAAGGGGGAGGAAGAAGTGTTGGGGATTTGCCAGAGAGGTGGGGGGGGGGGGGGAGTAGGCAGAGGAGGAGGGGTGAGGGGTTTCTTAGAATGACAGATTATCCCCAGAGGGTCATAAATCAATTAGCATAACAATAGGTTAAGGTCATAAATCAGTCAAGTTTGCCCCTGAATATATGCTTGCCCCTGAATGTATGCAACCTGCACAAACAAATTGTCCCACAACAAACTTTACCCTACTACTTACAGGACCTTCCTGCCAACATATTTCAGGGATGCTTACAGGAGCTGTACGGGCATTGTCGACGTGCCTAACTGCCGAAGGTGACTTTTCAGGGACCATGTTGATCTTTTTTAGTGTACGCCTTAGCTGTAAGGCCTTCAATTTGAAAGCCGGTACAAAAAAGGAAGAAAGAAATGTGTACATCATAGCTGTTATTCAGGCCGAAAGCCAATAATAAAATAAAAGTATATGTCATGTTATGTGGCATCTCGAGAGACATCTTCATTCTTGTGGCTGCCTACACTCTCGGCGTCAGTGTCAAATCTTAATGTCTATGGTAGTACATACTGTGACAAACGTGCCTTTATACATTTTTAAGCTATCATAACTTTTGCAATATTTGATGCAGATAGCAAGATGTTTTAGAGCCTAAAATTTGTGGGGACATTATCCATAGGTGAGGAAACTGCAGAACAGATAAGAGAAAACGGTCGTCTTAGCTGCCTCTGCATCTACAAAACTGAATAAGAACAGCGGGTAATACCTGATTTCTCTATTTACGTGGTGTATGAGCCATTTAAATTCTTCTTCACTTTAATGTTACATGTGATTTTGTGCTACAGGTGTGAATAACTGCATTCATGGATGTAACAGTTAAAAGAAAGCCTAGTATCCTGTGACATGCAGTCAGAGCTCTGCGTCCATGGTTGTAGGACCGAGAATATGATTATACTGGTGGAGAAAAGGGCTGTGAATGACCGCCAACTATGGGTGGATGAGGGAATGGATGTCAAGCAGACTGTTTCTATAAGAGGAGCTGTGCATAGCATGCTACATGGATTAGAGATCATGTGTGGACTCTAACGACCTAGTTGTCGTGCACCATGAACGCAAAAAAAGCGGCACTATCATTGTCATCTTAAAGTGCTTAAACTATCGCTATAATGAGTACCATGAATCCTATTCGATACTAGATCAACTATTAGGTAGCAGCACTATAGAGAACGGTGCCATTAGTAGCTACAGAAGGATACCAATGGCAACACCTGTAATTAAGACAGAAACCAATCAATTTATATCACAGTTCCGATTTAATGATAATCCTAAACGTTGAAGAATTTTCTGGCATTCGTCTGAACTCTGAAAATCAAGCAGCAGATGTTGAAACCCTTCGGAGGCTAAAAGACGGTATAGAACCAGGGGATAAATCTTGGCAGTTTCATTTTATTCAGATGCAATTTGTGATCTATAAAGGTTATCAAAGGTGCGTTTCATGTTGCGAAAGTTATTGTGATATAAAAGTTACATTTATTTCGGTCGAAGCGAAGTTGTATCGGCGATTCTGATTTTCGAAGGCGAGTGTTACGTGAGGTACCGCAGACGGATGTTATTATTAGATGTCAGTCTTGTGTTAGTTTACAGAGCTGATAGGTAACTGGGGGAGGTGTCTGTTAAAGAAACAGACTTGACGAGCCTCTTAAGGAAAAAAATAACCATCTTGTTGCCGCGGAAATTGAAACGTTTGATTTTCCGTGGTCATTTGTACCTTGTCATTTTGAAATCTTATCCTGAACGTTAACTTTTCTGAGATTTCGTAGGCGTTGTAAGTAGCCAGCTTGAAAGTGAAGTATAAACTGTTAACGACCCGCCGTTTTCAGCCCAATGGTCAGATCAGCAGTAATTTTGCGTGGACTCAGGTAAATGTAGGGCTCAAATCAGTGGTTTAAGACTTGTGACTATTTAACATTATTTCACTTGTCAGAGCGAGACTGGAATCTACTTCACAAACGGTAGGAAGTTCATCCAGATCTGACGATCAATGATTCTTTCGCTTACTTTGCAGTAATTACTACAAACTCGGCGTCGTGTGCTTCATGCATCTCCTGGACTGTGGGGAAGTTCTGATAACTTGTACGGGGTACTACTAACATTAGTGGTATGACACAGTAAATAGTACCTCTTACGCTGGTCCTCTGGAACTTTCGGAGTTGTGCACGCGTGTTCTAGCAGGGGCACTGCCTTGCTTTAGGTCGTTCAACACTGCCCAGGTGCATTGGGTTTCGCGCGGAATGGTTGCATGCAATTAGTCGTACCAAAATTAGTCACACATTTCACTGATTTGATGATAAACGAGTTCGGAGGTCTCCTAGCGATCGGTAGGGCAATAACGAACTAATAATCTGATTAATTCGCAGGGGGACGGGGGGGGGGGGCTTCGTACTTACACTATAACTCAATGGGCAAACCAGTATTGTCCGTTGGCATGACATATCATTTTAATCTTTATAAAGGCTACCGTGAACTTTGATACCGTCAATGGTTAATGTGGAAAAGAAGTACATGAAAGTCAAACTTCAGTGTGAAATTGGAATAAATGTAACTGTTGGATGCTTGGGTCTAGGCATTGTTAGGAAGAGTGTTTCGTACAAAATCAATAAACGAAGTATGGTATGTCCTGTCATCCATTCAATGCAACATTTTTCCACCTAACGCTGAGAAACTGTAACATTCTTAAAGTAAAATAACAAAAAGCGCCTCTTAAGTGAGTTGTTCAGTTTCCAGACAGATTAAGAAAAAGATGAACAAAAGTAGGAAGAGGAGGTTACGCTAGGTGGGCGTGAGACAGAATTTCTATGCCCTACCGCACAGTTGATGCATTTTGGTCGTAGTTTATTCCTCCGTTGTTTTACACTAACAACCCTTGTAGGCCATCACAGCATTCCTTTTCAGGTATTGTTAAAATAGCCTGCTATTTTAAATATTTCGGCACTTTTGGCCGTATCTGACTCAGTGAACAACGCTTATTGTACTTTCATTTCATCTAGGAGACATTTGGAAAGATTCCATAACTCTTTCAAGATACTCACCTTGCACATCAGCTTATCTTCTGAGACAATTGCTCATCAGCTCTTGTTTTGGTAATACGTTGGGGGTTCACACTAATAGGGTAAAACCAGATGAACAAATAGGCATGCAGACTAGACACCTCACTTTTTACATCACCGTGGAGTAACTTGAAAAAGTTAAGCATTGGTAAGCCAATGGATTTTTTATAAAATGGTGGTGAAATAAATTCAACATTTGTTCCATAAGTACCTCCGTTTTGAAATTGCCCCTACACAGCTAACAATCGCGGAAAACGTCTAATTGAGGATCTCTTCGAATCGTTTCAAACACTTTGGTAACTCGAGGTCGCAGTGGGGAGCGTCCGTCACCCAATACTATCGTCATCCTGATCCCGGTGCGATGCAGTCCCCAACTAGCATCCTACTATTTATTCGAAAAGCTCAGCGATGATGTAGTTTCTGTAAGTGAGTTAAAAAGAGAGAATAAAAATATACACAGATTGAATGGAATCGGTACGGCTTAATCTTACTTGAACAAGCGTGATAATACTACAGTAGTTCTGTAGGACGCAGGAAGAAGTGTTTAATTTTGATAGTATATTAGTTTCTCAAGACCGACATTTGGGGCCCATAGCGTTAAAGCGCGTGCCTGCTAACAGAGAGTCTCCGGGATCGGTGAAACCACAGATTTTTCAGTCTTCTTTTTAAAGTAGCCTTTCTCTCTCAATAATGTGAGCAATCGCCAGAAACAACACGTTGTTTCGATTCCACGTTAAACTGTAGGTTCCCTTTCGGGGTGTGATAACTGGGTAGGTTAGGGACGCGCAAGTTACCGAAATGGCGACCAATAGAAAAACTTTTACCACGCCATTGAGCCACACAAAATTATAATTATTATTTATGTATTTGATTAAGTTTGTGCGGAACCCACAAAGTGCGGGGACTCCTCGCACTTGTCCGGTTTCTTACATAAGGTTGCAAAACTTTGTCCAGAAGCTGACGATTAATTTCTTTACTCCACTGGCCCACAGCAATTTCCGTATCTTTCTTACCTCGAAATTCTTTTGCTAGAGATACGACACATACAGTTTGACCGGTACTCATATCTAAATCAGGGCTGCATTCAGGAATTATAGTGAGGTTTGAAGTTGAAAGAATGTTGCTCTTTCCAATAATTCATCAAACGTAAGCTTGTCATTGGTGCTGATGTATTTCGTTATACAATGCTTCCAAATTCTGTGTTTGGGTTCTCCTACTTACAACTTCCCAAGCATTTAGCATCCATTCTCAGTCCACATCATATCTCCAGTTCTCTGGTTCTTATTCAGCGTTTGAAGGCTTTTTGTCTCAGGCTCACGGATTTGCTCGTTAGTTTTGATGGTGTGTCGCTTCTTACCAGAGTTCCTCTTGAAGATTCTTTGCAGTTACTTAATGATAACTTGGACGGAGGAAGAATTAAGGTTTGTCGGCATGTGTTGGCGTCGACGTATTTTTTATTTTGTGACAAATACTTTGAACAACCTAACGGAGTGGCTGTGGGGAGTCCATTATCCCCCATACTCGCCAATTTGTTTATGGAAGATTTAGAGGACACAGCAATGATGATGGCGTTCATAAAACCAATTTGTTTTTGGAGGTACGTCGACGATACTTTTATGGTATGGACACGTCGGAGGGATGCTTCGATCGTTTCCTAGATCATTTTAATTGTCTGAATCCCAATAGTAATTTCACAATGAAAGTTTGAAAGGTTTTAGATGTCTTGGTCTACAGGAGGCATGATGGGACATAAGGGCACAGTGTTTATTGTAAGCCCACGCAAAGGGACCGATATCTTCACGCGTCGTCATCCATCGTACCAACGCAGAGGGGTCCTAAGTACATTGGTAAAAAGAGCTCATGCCATCTCGGATGCAGATTGTCTGCCACAAGAACTGGATCATCTAAAAGCAGTGTTCAGGCAGAATGGTTATACCTACAACCAGATCCGTTGTGCCCTGCAGACTGGACCTTCGTGGCAACCAACAAAAGATAAAAGCAAATCGATGGCGTTCCTACCTTTCGCGGGAAGCATATCTTCAAAAATAAAAAGTATTTTAAAAATATTTGATATTAAAAGTGTTTTCCGTCCGCCAGCTAGGACTAGAGCACTATCTGGCTCGGTGAAGGATGATTTTGATTTGAGGAAGGGTGGTGTCTACAAAATTCCCAGACATTGCGGGAATGCCTACATTGGACAAGCGATTCGTACGGTCCAGAACCGATGCGTCGAGCGCCATCGCCTCAAGCGTTTATTTCAGACAGAAGAAACTGCAGTTACAGAACATTGTGTTACTGAAGGACAAAAAATTGTTGTATGATGAGACACATGTGGTTGCTCCTGCGTCGCGTTATTGGGACTGTGTAGTGAAAGACGTTATTGAAATCCCGCTATTGGGGCTGTGTAGTGAAAGACGCCATTGAAATCCGGCTATCCATCAATATCATAAATAGAGATAAGGGATAACCTTTAAGTAAGAGTTAGAACCCTGTTTAGTTTAATATTTAAAAAAGTAAAGGTCTTTGTTTCAGACATCAGAAGGTGTCACCGGAGTTTGATATCGATTTCTCGTTTCCGCTGGTTTTTACCACCGGTGCATTGTCGTGCTTTGCGCTATGAGGGCAGTTACGTTCACGCACACGCGGTGAAGCTACAGGCGGTTTACAAAGGAGCCGCCAGTGCGGTTTGATTTCAGTCCCGGCTAGTTAGTGCGACGCCTTACTCACCTGAAGATCGCGGCCAGGTGCATCGCCGAAATATTGTGTCAAGATAACGTTATGTTCCAGCTGGAGACCCGATATGAGTATCACCAGTTACTATGCCGGGAAAGTTTACGGAACCACATAATGAGATTGTATTTGAAAACAGAGCACAAAAATTCGAACATGTGCTGTTAGCAACTACGCTAACTCGCTTGGTGTGACACCATGTGTGCGAACTGACGCAATTGCATCGAACCTCTGACTGTCACTTTATCGGAAGCTATTGAGTGTTGACAGCTAAGACAAAATACGTGTCCATTTATTTTCGCCTTTCTTTCAGAAGCGAAGTTGCGACTGTGTCAGAGAGCGATCTACGGCGGCTCCTCCTTGTAAGAAATAGTTTCAGGAATTTGCTGATGTAACACCACGCCCGCACATGGAACGTGGATTCTTGTAGTATTTCAGCACCAGAGACATACCTCGGCCAATCTCTACGGGCTCTAAATGTCTGTATTGATAAACTAATGTGCTAGCGAAATTAACCACTACGTCCTACATTCCTCAGAACTACTGCGATGTAATCGGGCTTGTTAAAGTAAGGTTAAACCGCACTGATTCCATGGAAACTGGCATGTTTTATTTCCTGCAATTTGTGGACATTATATATTTACTCTCTTCCAGAAACTGTATTGGTGAGCTTTTCGAAGAAATTGCAGGATGATACTTGGGGATTGCATTGCACCGGGACCGGGATGATGACAATATCAGGTGAATGACACTCGCTGCTGCGACCTCAAGTTACCAAAGTGTTTAAAACTATTCGAAGAGCTCTTCAGTTAAACGTCTTGGGTTTTGTTAGCTGTGTAGGAGAGATTCCAAATTGGAAATACTTACAGATGAAATAATGTTTAATTTATTTCATTAACCTAATTTCATCTAAATTCTTTGGCTTAGCTATGCTTAACTACTTCAAGTTGTTCCATGGTGCTGTAAAGAATGAGGTGTCTAATCTCTATCCCTATTTGTTCTTCTGGTGTTGCTCTGTTTATGTGACCCCAACATAGTAGTAAAGCATGAGCCGATAAGCAATTTTCTCGGGAGACAAGTTGATGTGCACATTGAGTATCTTGAAAGCGTTACTAAACCTTTCCAATAGCCTCCACGATGAAATGAAATTACAGTTAGCGTTGTCCACTGAATCAGATGCGCCCACAAGTGCTGTTCTATTTAAATAGCTGTTGTTTTAACAATTACACCTCGATAATTCACATATGAATGTTGTTATCGCCTAGAGCGGTCGTTAGTGTGAAAAAGCGGGAAATAAACTGCGACCAAAATGTGCCAACTGCGAGGTACTGCATAGAAATTCCATCTGACGCTTAGCTACGGTAACCTCTTGTTCCTGTTACTTGTATTCCTCTGTGTCATTGGTTGTATGAAAGTTGAAAATCTCATTCATCAGGCGCTTTTCGCTGTTATTGACAAAGCATCACCAGCATTTATATTGCAATCGTTAAGATTAGATAATATTTTTGGTTTCCGTTCTGTAGAATGAATGACAGTTTTGCTTAAGAATGACATATTTGACACATTAATGTCGGCATTTTTTGTTCCTTGTTTCACGTTTCCATAAAAACTGCTTCTCTTTTCATGTTGTCAGAATCTGAAATCGAGCTCGAGTTGCAATGATTCACTTGTTCAATTATTCTCGCGGCTTTTGAGTTCCATTTTTCGTCCATTGCGAATAATTCCTGGTTTGCTTTTGTCGTTTGAAACTAGAGGCCGGCCGGTGTGACCGTGCGGTTCTCGGCGCTTCAGTCTGGAACAGCGAGACCGCAACTGTCGCAGGTTCGAATCCTGCCTCGGGCATGGATGTGTGTGATTTCCTTAGGTTAGTTAGGTTTAAGTAGTTCTAAGTTCTAGGGGACTGATGACCTCAGAAGTTAAGTCCCATAGTGCTCAGAGCCATTTGAACCATTTTGAAACTAGAAGTATGCCACGCGGGATAGCCGCACGGTCTAACCACGCCTGGCCACGGTTCGCGCCGCTCCACCCGTCGGAGGTTCGAGTTCTCCACCCGTCGGAGGTTCGAGTCCTCCCTCGGGCATGAGTGTGTATGTTAGATTAAGTGGTGTGTAAGCCTAGGCACCGATGACCTCAGCACTTTGGTCCCATAGGAACTTACCGCCATAACTAACTAAACCATAACTATAAGTTTTTTTCGCAGCATATTCAATATGATTACAAAACGTGAACATCCACAAGCAGTGCTATTTTAGTTTTTCATTTGTGTTATTATGTATTAGAAGTGGTGGCAATGAAAGCATTCATAAGGAAAACTGTTTTCAGGTACTCAATATTGGGTTACATTTTACTTACTTCAGCGGCGACGTAGTGTGTTAATGTTGGCAACGCGGCAATCGACCTGTGCGAACGCACTGAGTAAGTGGATCAACGTTTCTTAATTAAATCATGCTGGAATGTGGATGGATTAATGTCCATTCGTAATAGAGTCGCATGTTCGACATATTAAAAACCTTTGAACCTCATACCTTTTCACATGATTTAATTAAAAAACATTGATCCACTTACCTCCTCCCATCATTAATTAAAAAACATCGATCCCACTTAATCAGCGTGCTCGCACAGATCGACTGTACGTTGCCAACATTAGCCCACTACGCTGCCGCATGATAAATTTTACCCAATACTGAAAGTAAAGTTATTTACTCATAATTTTAATAGTGTCTGGTGACGCTAAAAAAGAGAATCGCTCCCACCGAATGAGTTTCTTAGTTTGCTTAAGGCAGAAAAACAAAAAGTATCCACGATAGCTACAGAAGAGGAGAACCGCCGAAATAATTTTCCCTGCTCTCTATTTATGATGTTCGATTTGCTTTCGGTGCACCTGGATATTACTCGTGACTATACTTCAAACGCAAACCACAGTTACAGAAATCCGAAGAAAACTCATTGGCCTGTACTAGGTATTTCTGCTCCCAACCAAAGCAATGGCAGCCGGCGACACCACGTCTTCGAAGAGCGAGCTTTGTCAGCTCATTTACATCGCGTGAGCAAACGCAGTTTGCCTGGCACTAGTCTAATGGAGAATTGGGAACGTTGTATAATATGTTTAGCAACTTTGTAACCGTCGATTTACTTTCTGGCTCGTTTCAGAGTTTTCCTGATAAATTCATTCGATATCTTCTTGTCATTTGGATTAAATATTCTAAATATTCTCATTTGAGGGATTACAAAGAGGTATAAAATTTATAGTTCCAAATCCAGTAAGCTCGTTCCAACAGAAACTGCAGCTTACTTCACCAGATACGTTGTGAATCCTCTATGTTCGTCATCATTGAGACAACAAGGGAGCGCTGTTTGACGGAGTTGTATGCTAGCTTAGCGGTAAAGTGCTTTAGTTTTTGGTTGTAATCTCGCTGGGACATGATTTTTACCTCTTCTGTGAAAGAGCCACTAGAAGACAGCACGACAATCAGTAAAGAAATCCTAAACAGCTTCTCCCTCACAATTTTTGTCGTTATGTGGATTCTATGGTGAAAAACAAGCAGAATTGCACACTTTTGGTGCCTACTTTTTATGCTGCTGTCAACTGTATTGGCGTAATTACGGCACTGAATGTTTTTTTTAAATTGGAATTTGTTATTTATCCGCTCTATCACTACGTTATTATACTTTCGTGATAGTCATTTAACGTTACTTCAGTATGTTTATGAACTGAACGTAGACACGGTCCTTATCCTGCTAATTCGTGATGATTTGGGATACTTTGTTTTATTAAACAAGACTTTTTTCATAACGTTATCACAATAAGCTGTAATTCATTTGTATTAGTACAGTAAATAATAAATAGCGTCATTTCGTTAGTATGCTGAAAAAAACTGAAAACAGTCTGACAGTCTTCGGATAGCTTTAGACTTCACGTCCATAGACAATATGTTGGTAGTACATCGTCTGCTTGCCTGCTATATTTTGGTAACAGACAGACTACCCAGTTCTGCATAACGATGAGGCAAGGTGTCTCGCAAATTCTGTCACCGACTGTACATGACCATGTTGTTCCTTGGAACATGTTTCCACATTTTGAGAACTCTTAATTTTTCATAGTCTTTTTCTAAATTCATAAAAAGACTGCCACACATGATAATTGAACGACTTCATTTTTTATGTAATAATAAAACGTATGAGACTTCTATTACAGGGCTGGGTAAAGGTAAAAGTCTAAAAAATGTTCCAAAGTACAATCTCCTCTATTTTAAAATCTTTGGCTGAAGAGTGAATTCAATTGTTACCAGTGATGGGTCGCCCACAGCTCCTGCGGACCGGGGAGGATGAATGGCAATAAAAAAACGTGAATCCTTCCATCTTACTAACTCCTCCCACCACCAAATTCTCTGTGTTATCTGCCAGCGCGATATTATGAAATTCTATACTATTGTATTTTCTGTCATCTTTAACTTCCAGTTTCATCAACAGTGACTATATAATTTCCATAGGAAATTCTTGATGCAGGCTTTCTGACAGCCAGAAAAATACATTTGCATGTCAATCTGCCGATGTGATGCAGTTCCTAAGACATTTGAAGGTGATGACCTCTTGTAATTCTTTCCCGTCGAGGTACAATTTAGCAGTTTGTCTCTTTCCCCGTGAGCGCGCCATAACTTCAGTTTGTTTTATAGTACTAGCTCAAGCAAATTGCCCCAACAGTGAACTGTTTTGTTAATTCACTGAAACACCAAAGAAACTCGTATAAGCATGCATATCCAAATACAGAGATAGGCAGAGGACGGCGCTGCGGTTGGCAACTACTATGTAAGACAACAAATACATGGCGCAGTTGTTAGATCGGTTACTGCTGCTACAATGGCAGGTTATCAAGATTTAAGTGAGTTTGAGCGTGGTGTTACAGTCGGCGAACAAGCGATGGGACACAGCATCTCCGAGGTAGCGATGAAGGGGCATTTTCCCGTACGACCATTTCACGAATGTACTGTGAATATTAGGAATCCAGTAAAACGTCAAATCTCCGACATCGCTGCAGCCGGAAAAAGATCGTGCAAGAACGGGACCAACGATGACTGAAGCGAAACATTCAACGTGAAACAAGTGAAACCCTTCCGCAAATTGATGCAGATTTCAATGCTGGGCCAGCAGCAAGTGTCGTCGTGCGAACCATTCAACGAAACATTATCGATACGGGCTTTCAAAGCCGAAGGCCCACTTGTGTACCCTTGATGACTGCACGACACAAAGCTTTACGCCTCGCCTGGGCCCGTCAACACCAACAGCGGACTATCGATGACTGGAAACATGTTGCCTGATCGGACGAGTCTCGTTTCAAACGGTATCGAGCGGATGGATGTGTACAGGTATGGAGACAACCTCATGAATCCATGGACCCTACATGCCAGCAGGGGACTGTTCAAGCTGGTGGAGCGTCTGTAATGGTGTGGGGGGTGTGCAGCTAGACTGATACGGGACCCTTGATACACCTAGATACGGCTCTGATAGGTGGCACGTACGTAAGCAACCTGGCTGATCACTTGCATCCATTCGTGACTCTTGTGCATTCCTACGGACTTGTGCAATTCCAGCAGGACAATGAGACACCACACACGTCCAAAAGTGCTACAGAGTGGCTCCGGAAAAACTCTTCTGAGTTAAAAATACTTCCGCTGGTCACCAAACTCCCCAGAATGAACATTATTGACCATATCTGGAATACCTTGCAACGTGCTGTTCAGAAGAGATCTCCCTCCCCCCCCCCCCCCCCCCTCGTACTGTTACGGATTTATGGACAGCCCTGCAGGATTCATGGTGTCAATTCCCTCCAGAACTACTTCAGACATTAATGGATTCCACGCCACGTCGTGGAGCGGCACTTCACTTCTGCGTGCTCGAGGGAGCCCTACACGATATTAGGCAGATGTAAAAGTTTAAGTAGTTCTAAGTTCTAGGGGACTGATGACCATAGATGTTAAGTCCCATAGTGCTCAGAGCCATTTCAACCAACCATTTTACCTTATTGTAGCAGTGTTTGGCATTGTGTTGCACGTTCTCGCTCGCCGATATTGGCTCCAAGCAACATTGAAACGATTACATCCAATCGGTGTGGTTGATTATGGATTATTCTACGAGACGAACTGACGATACCATTTCTTCGCACAATACTAATTTCGTGCTGTCACACGTTGAGCGCCACTTCAAAAGTGCACAATGAACAGGTTTCTAAAGGTAAAAGGTAAAAAGATCACGCCTCTACATCCCGTCGATGATGCAACCAATGAGACAGATCCCAAGCTTGGCTTGAGGTAGGATCAAGAAGGAAGTTGACCGTCTCCTTTGTGAGGAAGCCCCACGCAATTTAAATTTGGCGTATCTTCCCAGTGCTAGTTCAGCGTCTTAACCATTGTGCTACTTTTATCGCTTAAGGAAAAAGAAAAGAAGGAAAGGTAAGGAAAGCCATTGGGAATAGAAAATCTGAGGTATATGAAGCACACATTGTTCAAACAGCCACCTACTCATCAGAACCAGCATCCTATGGCTTTTACCCATTTCCAGATCTTAAGAAATTTGTGCTAGAAAACGTGTTGCGTCCAGTGAAAAGGTTATGGCTGCCGAGGATTGTAATTTGCAGTCCATCTCGAACCGCAAATCGTGGTTGGAATCTACTTGGTGGAACAACGAAGAACTAATTGCATGACCTAAAAGGTGACTACGACGGAAAATAAGGGCATTTTGACCGAAACACGGAATTTCGTAGCCAGATAGATACATTTTTGCCTTGCTCTGAAAGATCACCTTTAATCTATGTTTAGTATCTTTATGTTGATATAATAAGTTACTGACATATATATTGAAGGTTATGTACTTTGTATATTCTTTAGAATTTTTTGTAGTTTTTACCTGAGTCAACAGTGATAACCATGACGCTATGCTGTTGAAATCTCGAAGGCGGCTCCTTAGACATGGCAATAATTAAATGACAGTTAAATGAAAGCGATAATGACGGAAGCACTACTTTCACAAAAAAAGAAAGACAGAAATGAGTTTTAAAATTTCTGATTAACCACAAGTATATTTTAGTTGAACATAATTCCAGGCAAGGTTTTATACTAAATGTAACACTCAAGACATTTGTTGAAAGGATTTCCCACTGATCGGGTATTTCATTCCAGGAATTAATGTTCTACACGTTTTTATTACAAAGCAACGTCAGGAGTAGGGTGAAGATAACCGAACTAGCCTTAGCGACCACACTGTCAACGGGAATATTTAAAATATATTGTTAGAACAAATATCGAAGAATTTCCATTGGTAATTTCAATTATATGTTTTATTGCCGTAATTTTACAACTGCGAATTTCACAACCCTCCCTTTACTGTCTTCTGGTTCCGCCAGAGTATAAATTCTTACCACCTGGAGAACCGCTACCAAAGTCGAGCAGCACCGCTGCCAGTATTCCTGGCAATCGGCGCGTCTGTTCTGAAGAGCGAACCCTGCGCCCGGGCTCTAAAAATATTGCCTTTGATTGCCGTCTGAGCCGGGATTTATGACGGCTGTAAATGGATGCTGCGTAACGAACAGGAGGCTGCCTTCACAATAGAAATTAACAACGCGCAGTCCTAAGGAGAACTGGAGAACGCGCTGAGCCGCTGAGACAGGTTCCTTTGAAATGCAACCACCAATTAGGAGATAGTTCTCGCCACGGTGGAAAAATTCTGGGTGCTGAAGAAATGTGAATCCTGAAAAATGGGAGAGCACAACGGCATCAAAGAAAGTGAGGCGAGCTTCTGTTGCCAGCTGCAGGCGTATAAACTTAACCTGATTATGTCGAACACTAAATTAAGTCTTTAAGTTGAAGCAGTAAGGTGTCATCGTAACTAATGGGTCGTACACAGATTATACAGCTAATAACTTTATAGTATATATAAACTTATTACGAGTTCGTACTCATAAAATACGTGAAATACACATTATTGAGGTCCGTCTAATAAAGATGGATACCTTGTTGATCTTGTGATCTTCAGATTAAGGACACCATAGTTCCCCTCAGTCACTCGGTGAGAATACCAGGATGATTTCTTCGGGTAAGAAATCGGTGATTTCTTTCACCATCCTTGTCCACATGTGTGTAAATAATGATATGTTTGTGTTAAGAATTGTGTTTTGTCGGAGCATTCGATGGCTCTACGGTGATAACCAAATGCTGTTGTTTTTGTTGTCTTCAGTCCGAAGACTTGTTTGATGCCGCTATCCGCGCTAGTTTATACTGTGCAAGTCTCTTCATGTCTGCGTAACAACTGCACCTACTGAATCTATTTACTGTATTGGAGCCTAGTCATAAATTTATTTTTCCTCCAGTTATTTTCAGTACCTCCTCACTAGTTATGCAATTTATCTATCTAGCTTTCACCAGTCTTCTGCAGCACCAAATATTAAAATCTTCTATTCTCTTCCTATCTAAACTGTTCATTGTCTACGTTTCACTTCTGTACAAGGCTATACTCGAGACAAGTACCTTTAAACAACACAGTTTCCATTCTACATTTTTGCGAAATGCTTTTCTTGCTACTGCCATTCTGCATTCCCCTCTTTGTCGGCCATCAACAATTATTTTGCTGGCCAAACAGCAACAATTATTTAGCATTTTTAGTATCTCATTTCCTAATCTAGTTTTTGTTGTGGCGTAACAAGACAACCACGCCACTCGGAAGTAGCCGAAAGGCACGCGCTAAGCTCACGCAGAATAGAGATAGGTCTGCAACAGGATACGTAATGAATGCTATAAAGAAAAGTACGTAGCTCCTGGAATACTTAACTTTAATCCATCCTTTTGGTACATCGCTCTTGATGATACAAGTGAGACTCTTTAGATACAAGCTATGTAAGGCTAATGGCGCCTTGCTAGGTCGTAGCCATTGACTTTGCTGAAGGCTATTCTAACTATCTGCTCTGCAAATGAGCGAGGCTTCGTCAGTGTGCATCGCTAGCTACGTCGTCCGTACAACTGGGGCGAGTCTAGTACGTCTCTCTAGACCTGCCGTGTGGTGGCGCTCGGTCTGCTATCACTGAAAGTGGCGACACGCGGGTCCGACATGTACTAATGGACCGCGGCCGATTTAAAGCTACCACTTAGCAAGTGTGGTGTCTGGCGGTGACACCACAGTTTTCACAGCATAGCCTGACTTATTTAGACTAAATTCTACTAGCCTTGTTTTACATTTTTGATTATGTTCATCTTATACCCACGAGACGCTATCTATCCAGTTTAACTGCTGTACCAAGTCTTTTGCCGCCTTTGACAGAATTACAATATCATGTCCGCATCTCGAAGTTTTATTTCTTCCTCCTGAACGTTAATTCCCTTTCACATTTTCTCCTTGCTTTCTTTCTCAACTTGATCTACATACAGACTGAATAACATCTAGGATATACAACAGTCTTGTCTCACTCCCTTCTCAACTGTTGCTTCCCTTTCATATACTCCGACTCGTATAATAGCTGTCCGTTTTCTGTAAAAGTTTCAGATATCCTTTTGATCCCTGCACTTTATCCCTGCTACTTTCAGAATTTCAGAGAGTGAACAATGTCAAACGCTGTCTCTAAACACTATAAATTTAAATTTACTTCCCTTAAACCTATCTTCTAAAAGAAGTGTTAGAGCCGGTACTACCTCTAATGGTCCTACCCAAACTGATTTTCCCCCAGGTCTCCTCTACCAGTTTTTCCATTCTTCTATAAATAACTGAAGTAAATATTTTGCGAATATGACTTACCAAACCGAGAGTGCGGTACTGTTCGCACCTGTCAGTACCCGCCTTTTTCGGAACTGACAATCTTACGTTCGTCTTGAAGTCTTGAGCCTGAGGGCATGTCACCTGTCTCGTATGTTTCACCTACCAGGTGCGACATTTTTTCATGGTCGGCTCCGCAAAAGATGTCAATAATTCCGAGGGAATGTCGTCTACTTTTTTACTTAGGTCCTTCAGTGCTCATTCAAATTCTTCTCGCAGTATTATATCTACCATCTCATCTTCGTGTACTTCTTCTTCCTTTTCTATTATATTGTCATCAATTTAATTTCGCTTGTATAGCTCTTCTATATATTCCTTCCACATTTCAGCTTTACCTTCTTTGCTTAATGTGGGCTTGCGTCTGAGACCTACAGATTCATCAGGTGGTCTCCTTTTTGTGAAATTGTCTTTAATTTTCCTACAGTCTGCATCTACCTTTCCCCTAGTCATGCATGCTTCTGGAGCCTTGCAATTTTAGGCTAGCCATAACTGCTTAGTCATTTTTCACTTTCTGTAATTCTCATTTCTTAGACATCTTTATCGCCTTCAGCTTGTTTGATTTGCTGCATTTTTCGTTTTCTCCTTTCGTTATTTGTATCCAATATACCGTCTGTTATCCGAGGATTTCTACTGCTCCTTATTTTTTGCATGTTAGATCCTCTCCTGTTTTCACTATTTCATCTCTCACAGATACCCATTCATCTTCTGTTGCATTTCTTTCCCTTGCTTCTATCAGTTATTGCCTAACGCTCCGTTTTAAGCTTCCATCGACGTCTTGCTGTTTCAATTTGCCCAGGTTCCATCTGCTTACTTCCCTAAATTTCTGCAATTTTTCTTTCAGTTTTCATCTATAGTTCATGATAAATAAATTAATTTTACAGTCAACATCTGCTGTGACCAAGTTTTGCAGTGCAAAATCTTGTTTCGTAATCTCTGTCTTATTATTATACAATATGATACTCCACCGCCTCCATGTATCTTTCACATGTATTACCTACCGTCATGATTTTAAACCAATTGTTTGCAGTGATTAAATTATGCTCTCTGCAAATTTCTACCAGGCAGTTTCCTCTTTCATTCCTTTCTACAGTCCATTGTCTACTAGTTATGCTTCTCTTTCTTTCCCTACTACCGAATTACTTCCTCCCCTTACAGTTTGATTTTCGTTTTTCCCTTAACCATCTGAATAATTTCTTTTATCTCATCATATATTATATCAGTCGCTTTATCATCAGTAGAGGTAGCAGGCATAATGTTGGGTGTTGGCTTCGTGTCTGTCATGGCTACGATAAAATGTTCGCTATGCTGTTCATAGTTGCTTACAAGCAGTCCTATTTTCTTATTCATGATTAGAGCTACACTCATATTACCCGCATTCCATTTTGTTTTGTTATTATGTACTGACCTGACCAGAAGTTCTTTTCTTCCTGTTACCGAACTTCACTAATTCCCACTTTATCTAATTGTAACTTATTCATTTTCCTTTCTAGATACTCTAACCTACCCACATGATCAAAAGATCTAACATTCGACACTCCGACCCAAAGAAAGAGGGTTTTGTTTTCCTGATGGTGGAATCCTCATGAGTAACTCCTGCCCAGAGAAACTTGTGGGGGACTCTTTATCTCTGGGATATTTTACCCAAGAGAATGGCATCACATTAAGACATACAGAATGGATGCCTTCATTCTTTAATCTACTACTTGCCCTCACCTACTTGCCCTCACCTACTTGCTTGTAACCCTTTCTCCATGGACAAGTCACTGCGATTGTATCCTTTCATCATAGAACCACAGTTCAGCAAAGAACACAACAACATTTCACAGAATTTGTAAAGCAGAAGGAACAGCGAGAAAGAGCGCGAAATGATAGTGAACGATTAGCAATGAAAAGTACATGAAATAGTTGATGGCAAAGACATAGCATGAGAAAGAGCAGGGCTACCTTTCTCATAAATAATTCACTAAGAGTTAGTTTGTGCAAAATGAGCGTGGTATTTTTAACAGTGACTAAAACTAAAGTACAAATATATTTTTTCTGAAATTTTTGGAACACTGTACATGTCTACTGAACCCAATGTATGACAAAAAATATGATAATAAAGAACTAGGCTGCATAGTAAACAAAAATCCTCTTACACCAGCACAGTGCACGTAGCCAAATAGGTTCTTCAGTGACTGGAAGACTAAGTGGTCTGAAATACAAAACGTTGGAACACTCACCATATTCAATTAATTAGGCATACTCTCACTTCCTCCTATTCACATATTTAAGGAAATATGTGCCTAGCAAACTTTTTCAGTCCTGTGAAGATATTACAGCAGCTGTAAGTAGTTATTATTAACTGATCCTCTCTCACCTCACACAAAAAGCATCTTCTAAATTTTTTCCTATATAGGAAATCCATAAGTTTTTCATTTACTGTTTTCCAATCCAAAGATCTTCCCTTGGACCTGGGCAAAAACCAGTAATACAGCCCCCAGATGTAGACTCCAGTCCCTAGGTAATGGGGATTACATCATGAGAGATATAAAAATATAAGAAAAATATAAAATAATTAATTTAATACTTTCTAAATTTTCAATTTGTTAATTTTTAATTTTTCAGTTCCTTAATTTTAAATTTTTAAATGGCCTTAATTTTTTAATTCCTTAAGTTTTTTAATTTCTACACTTTTATTTTTATACATTTATATTTTTAAACTTCAAACAATTTTTATTTTTATAAATATAATTTTTCCCTAATACATACAAACCAAATTTGCACACCAATCCCAACTTCTTGTACTGTCTTCAAGATCTACATAATTACTGTAAAGAAAATGAACTTAGAGGATACTCAAATTTAAAAAGAGATGATCTTAATTTATCTATTTAAAATAATAATGAGAATGACTTGAAGTACAAAACTTTAAAAGAACTTTGAGAAATTTGTAAAACAAATATTTAAAAACTATTCTAAACTTAATAAACAACACTTAATCAAACTTAATGAAAATCCTAAGTATAACATTAATAATAAGGTTAATGGGTTGGAGAATAAAAATGTAAATGAACTTCAAGAAATTTGTAAATGAAAAAATTTAAATACCTGTTTTAAATAAGGAGAATAGTACTAATAATAATGATAATAGCATGGAGAATAAGAGTTTAAGAGAACTTTGTGAAATCTGTAAAGCAAAAAATGTATAGGTATATTCTAAAAATTAATCAGTCTTATTGAAAGTAATGATAACAATAACAATGAAATGATCGATAATTATTTTAAGGAGCTTACAGTAGATAAATACCAAGAAAATAAACACAAAAATTGTAAGAAAATTTTTTTCAGCTGTTAACTGTGTCAATCTCGATTCTGACGAATTTCAAATTAGAAAGCTGTCGAGAAAAGATCAGTGTTTGAAATTTAGAAAAATAACTTATGAAACTAATAATATTGATAACATTTTCGAATCAGACATTTTAATGAAATAAAGAAGATGTAAGTACTAAATTTAAAAATATTTTGATATGAAGAACAATTAAGTAATCACATGATTTTAATAAGATCAACAGATTTAGAAAACTATTACCAAAAATCAACAAATAAATTATTAACTTAAATGGTAGAAAACACTCGAGTTGGGCTTTATATTTCGTAAATAATTCTGAAATTGGTATTAATAGAAACGACCTAATTTTTGGTTCGTGATACATCCATTTACCAAAAGAAATTGAAGGTAAAAAAGGTGTAATTAATGTAAAAAATGACGACCAAACTTGTTTTCTATATTCAATGAAATCGGCTTTACATCCATCAAAAGATAATGTATAAAGAGTTAATAAATATCTAAATTTTGGACTAGAAAGAGATGAACTTTTTGAAATAGAGAGAATTAATTTTCCTGTGAAATTAGCAAATAATGGATAATTAGAAAGGAAATAAAATATTTCAATTAATGTTTTTGCATTTGTGATATATCCTCTATCACACAAAATATAAATAAGGAAAAACACGTTAACCTTCTTTTAATTTTAAATGAAAGTAATTGGCACTACAGATGGATAAACTATTTATCAAAATTAGTTTCCAAACAACTAAAAATAAATCAAAAATTTATACCTGTGATAGAAATCTAATGTTTTTAATTCTTATGATAAATTGAACATCTACGAAAACGACTGTAATGAACGAAAAGAATTATAAATAGTTATCCTTGTAAATGGACAAAAAATTAGGTTTAAAAATTATGATAATTCATTAAGAGTAACATCTGTAATTTATGTCAATTTCGTAAGGTAATTACCAAATAATAGTACTTGTCAACCAAATACTAATAAAGCTTATATCAACAAATAGCAGAAACATTTACCTGCTTCCTTTAGTTATTATATAAAATATTCTAAAGGTGATTATAAAGCCCCCATAAAATAAGTCAATGCCAGTGCATCACAAGAATTTGTAGGAATGTACACCAAGAATCTATAGAAATTAACACATTACATAAAATATATCAATAAGAATGAAAAACTAAGGTATACTAGAATAAAAGAAGGATTCTTATAATAAATATTACAATCTTCCAAGGCTGCCCCCCAAAATGTTTGCATTACATGGCAATGCTCTGTTACTGGTTTCTCCAGGAGTAAATTGCCTTTCACAGATAAAACTGTTCAAATTCTTAAAATTACTTTATTTTCAAAATTCGAAAGGTTTTATCTGTGAATGAGATTGACTGTTGTAGGAAAAAAGCAAGAGGCCATTGATCCTTAATGGAAAAATTTCGAGGGGTTCCCCGCAAAGATTTCCATAAGAATTTTAAAATTCAACATTTATTCCACTATATGTACATGATTTAACAAATTATGACATCCTTTTTTATAAAAGAATTACAATAAAGATATAAACGCCATACCAAATAGCGAACAAAAATATATTTCTTGTATTAAAATGCACACATCAAAAAACGTTTTGCATTACCTTCAGTTCTGAGGTGCCCAAAACCTGTGCAGAAAAATGGAATAGAGATCAACATAAACATCATTTCTGCCTGTTTTATTGCTCATGAAAAAAACACATTGCATGTTGTACTACCATACAGCGAGACCTTCAGAGGTGGTGGTCCAGATTGCTGTACACACCGGCGCTTCTAATACCCAGTAGAACGTCCTCTTGCATTGATGCATGCCTGTATTCGTCGTGGCATACTATCCACAAGTCCATCAAGGCACTGTTGGTCCAGATTGTCCCACTCCTCAACGGCGATTCGGCGTAGATCCTTCAGAGTGGTTCGTGGGTCACGTCGTACATAAACAGCCCTTTCCAATATATCCCAGGCATGTTCGATAGGGTTCATGTCTGGAGAACATGCTGGCCACTCTAGTTGAGCAATGTCGCTATCCTGAAGGAAGTCATTCACAAGATGTACACGTTGGGGGTGCGAATTGTCGTCCATGAAGACGAATGCTTCGCCACTATGCTGCTGATATGGTTGCATTATCAGTCGGAGAATGGCATTCATGTATTGTATAGCCATTACGGTTCTTTTCATGACCATCAGCGGTGTACGTCTGACCCACATAATGCCACCTCCACAACAGCAGGGAACCTGCAGCTTCCTGCACTCGCTGGACAGTGTGTCTAAGGCGTTCAGTTTGGCCGGGTTGCCTCCAAACACGAGATGACGATTGTCTGGTTGAAGGCATATGCGACACTCATCAGTGAAGTGAACATTATGCCAATCTAGTGCAGTCCATTTGGCATGGTGTTGGGTCCATCTGTACCGCGCTGCATGGTGTCGTGGTTGCAAAGATGGACCTCACCATGGATGTCGGGAGTGAAGTTGTGCATCATGCAGCCTATTGCACACAGTTTGAGTCGTAACACAACGTCCTGTGGCTGCACGAAAAGCATTATTCAACATGGAGGGGTTGCTATCAGGGTTCCTCCGAGCCATAATCCGTAGGTAGCGGTCATCCACTGCAGTAGTAGGCCTTGGGCGGCCTGAGCGAGGCATGTTATCGACAGTTCCTTTCTCTGTATCTTCTCCATGCCCAAACAACATCGCTTAGGTTCACTCTGAAATGCCTGGACACTTCCCTCGTTGAGAGCCCTTCCTGGCACAAAGTAACAATGCGGACGCGATCGAACCGCCGAATTGACCATCTAGGCATGGCTGAACCACAGACAACCCGAGCCATGTACTTCCTTCCTCTTGGAACGACTGGAACTGATTGTTTGTCGGATCCCTCTGTCTAATAGGCACAGCTCATTCATGGTTGTTTACATCTTCGGGCAGGTTTAGCGACATCTCTGAACAGTCAAAGGGACAGTGTGTGGGACACAGTATCCACTATCCACAGTCAACGTCTATCTTCAGGAGTTCCGGCAACCGGCATGATGCAAAATTTTTTTTGATCTGTGTGATTCAAAATGTTTAACTTTAAAATTTAGGCATACATTGAAATTGTTTTTGTCAAGTGTCGATAAATTCTCGTCTCATTTTGAAAATCAACATTAGTAAAAATGAGTTTGCCGATATGAATATATGAATATACTCCAAAGAAAAGATAAAGCAAACTTACCTAAAAAATAATATTTTTATTTGAGACTTAATAAAGCCCATATAGAAACCATTTCCATGTGAAATAAGATCAGAAAGAAATTAGTACTTAAAATTTAGAACGATGTATGTAATTAGATAGTACAACCAATTTTTAATAGCAGTAGATATTTTGAAAATTTTACGGACGCGTTTATTAATTCTTATAAACTTGATCTTTCTTGATATTTTACAGACACAGGTTTACCATTGGACAATATGTTAAAATAATTAAAATTAAATTAGAGTTATTAGGTAATTATAATACAGTTTTAATGTTAGAAAGAAGAATTTGGGAAGGTGTTTCTTGAACTATTAAGAGATACACCAAAGTTAAGAGTAATTATATGAAAAGTTAGACCCAATGCGGCGCGCGCGCGTAAGTGGACCCGGGCTGCTAGCGGAGCTATTGCCCGTGGCAGCACCGGTGACGTCAGGTGGCGGCAGGAGCAGGCGCCACGTTTGAAACTGCCGCTCCCGCGTCGCGCATCTGTCTTTGCTTTCTTTCGACTTACGTGCGCGCGCCACATTTGGTCTATCTGATTAGCTACTGATAATGTCATCATGCCTATATAAGCGAGAAACTGTAGCAGCCTCGGCGATCAGTGAACTCCTGACGACGATGCCGGAGATGGGCATCGGATGCTCGAGGATTTTATTGGAACTGACGCGGTTTGAAAGCCGAGAACGTTTTGTTCATGTATGCCGTCGCGAAAGACTCCGAAGACACACAGTAAAATATATGATTTCCACTTTACCCCAAGATCGATTTCAACATAGAAACTATTTTCAAGTGGTTCCGACACGCCAAGTAACTAGCACCTGTCAGTATCTAAAATCAAACCACACTATATAAAAATGTTTTATGTCAGGTTTCATGGCTGTTTAACGGAGGACGAGCTGTACTTCTGTTCCATAACATCGTATCATTTAAAATCGTCTAACGAAAATGCTGTCTTTCGACATGTTAGTTATGCATTTGGTGTATTTCGGGCGGAAGATAAGAATCTAAGGGATATGAAAGAAGATTTACAGTTTCGTAGATCAGTCTTTTATGGACCTGAGCAAAAATACCAAAAATCCATGGAAAATGATTGTCCACCTTCGAGCAAATGTTGGACACGTCCTATCCCTGCTCCATGCCCTGAAGTATATGGTGATTATAATTAAACATTCAAACCGCTGTAGAAATAACACCACTGATAAAAATGACGACGTCCGCAGCTCGTGGTCGTGCGGTAGCGTTCTCGCTTCCCACGCCCGGGTTCCCGGGTTCGATTCCCGGCGGGGTGAGGAATTTTCTCTGCCTCGTGATGACTGGGTGTTGTGTGATGTCCTTAGGTTAGTTAGGTTTAAGTAGTTCTAAGTTCTAGGGGACTGATGACCATAGATGTTAAGTCCCATAGTGCTCAGAGCCATTTGAACCATCAAAATGACGTCAAATTGCAGTGCAATATTATCGGAGAAGGGGGAAAACTTATGGCAGAAGAAAAATGAAGAAAAATAATTAGTTACAAAATGTAGAATAGATGTCGCTGTAAGCACCATAATTTAATAGTGGACGACTACAAATGACAAATGAATCATACAACAATGCCTAAGTTGTACGTTTGACATTAAACAAACTGTACTACCCAGTGGACAAGGGTGTACAGGTGTGATACTGTCAGTTACGTAAGTCCGTACACCATGGCAAGGTCGTACCACATCGGATGGGAAAAATCGGTTTTTAATCATCCTGAGGCCAAAAACCGCTTAAAAAGTATGACTCACATCGGCTTTTAATTGTCCTGAGGCCAAAACCACCATAAAAAGCATAAATCAAAATCAAATCGGATTATTAATTTCCATGTGACTGGCGCAAAACATGTTCAATATGCTGTCCACCGTTTTCTGCAACAAGTTGAAATCGAGAAACAGCATATTCCATAACTGACTGAAGTGTTTCCTGGGTCACGTTCAGAATGTGTTGCGCAATGCATGCCTTCAATGCAGCCAAGTTTGCAGTCGGAGCACCGAACACAACATCTTTCAGATAGCCCCACAGCCAGAAGTCACATGGGTTAAGATCAGGTGATCTGGACGGCCAGGCTGTAGGAAAATGGCGGCTGATAATTCTAGCATTTCCGAAATCGCACTTCAACAGCTGCATAACTAGATTTGCAATCTGCGGAGGGGTGCCATCTTGCATAAAAATGAACCCATCCACACATCCACGCTGTTGGGGAGCTGGAATGACGTGGTTGCGCAAAGGACACTCATAGCGCTTACCAGTGACTGTACAGGTAACAGGACCAGAAGCACCTGTCTCTTCGAAAAAATTTGGCCCTCTGATAAAGGATCCGGTAAACCCGCACCACTCAGTGACCTTTTCAGGATGAAGTGGTACTGCTTGATTAGCATGTGGATTTTCCGTTGCCCATATTCGACAATTCTATGTATCTTGTCATGTGGAAGTGGGCTTCGTCTGTCCACAAAATCTTCCACGGCCAATCATTGTCCACTTCCATGCGAGCAAGTAATTCTAAGGCAAAGGTCTCTCTTGCTGGCAGGTCAACAGAAAGCAACCCGTGCACCTGGGTGATTCTGAATGGTTAGCAAAGACGGATGTTTCGTAGGATTTTACGCACTGTTCTCACGGGTATGTCCAATGTTCGCGCAATTCTCCGTGCACTATGCGTTTGCAAAGCACCACTTGTCTCCTCCTGCATTGCTGTCGCCACTGCTTCCACTGACGTCGAATCAGTTCGATTCCTCCCGCCACCATGTTGCACACCAAACACACCCGTCTTTTCGAATTTCCGAATCATTTTCTCCAGACCCACGGCAGTCACCGGACCAACGCTTTTTTCAAACCCTTCAGTGCCCGAAACTTCTGCAGAGCGACGTGTGCACAGTCATCGTTCTTGTATTACAGCTTTACAAGCATAGCGCGATCCTGCATTCAGACAGTCAATGGCGAACGTCGCACGCGGAAGGGGGAAAAATCGTGTACCCGGCTTATTTATACCAACTTCAATGGGTCGTGGGCATGATAGGTGTTTTCATTTACGTATTCTGATACATACAGCGCCATCTATTGATCAATTTTCACACAATTTTTTTCTTCTGCCATACGTTTTACCCCTTCTCCGATAATATTGCATTGCAATTTGACGTCATCCTGATCAGTGGTGTTAATTCTACAGCGTTTTGAAAATTTAACTTTAATTATAATCACCCTGCACCTTACCTTCTAGAACAGCCTGACTCATCGATTAAACGCCCCTCTCAGGCTACTGAAAACTTAATTAAAGGACGCATACGCTATGCACCCTCAGGGATTGCTCAAGTTCTCTTTCCACGTAAGGACTCTAGAGAATTCAGAATTAATTAACAATCAATACAGTCGTGTACAAAGCATGTCTTATACTTTCATTATACTATTCTGTATACATTGTTTTCTTTCCCTGACAGACTTAAATTTGGAAATTTGTGGTAAGTGCTTATGGGATCAAACTGCTGAGGTCATCGGTCCCTCAGCTTACACAGTACTTAACCTAACTTAAGCTAACTTACGCTAAGGACGACACACACACACACACACACACACACACACACACACACACACACACACACACACACACACGCATGCCCGAGGGAGAACTCGAACCTCCGACGGGGGGAGCCACGCTGACCGTGACAAGACGCCTGAGACCGCGCGGCTACTCCGTGCGGCTGACAGACTTAGCAGCCCAAGAAATTCACTGTTGCTCTTAACAGCAACTGATGCTGACGTGCTTCAACAAGTATCAGGAGTCAATTATACAGACTTAGCCATAGTGTCTCTGATTCACGTTGACTGCTACACTACTGGCCATTAAAATTGCTACACCACGAAGATGACGTGTTACAGACGCGAAATTTAACCGACAGGAAGAGGATGCTGTGATATTCAAATTATTAGCTTTTCAGAGCATTCACACAAGCCTGGCGCCGGTGGCGACACCTACAACGTGCTGACATGGGGAGAGTTTCCAGCCGATTTCTCATACACAAACAGCAGTTGACTGGCGTTGCCTGGTGAAACGTTGTTGTGATGCGTCGTGTAAGGAGGAGAAATGCGTACCATCAAGTTTCCGACTTTGTTAGAGGTCGGATTGTAGCCTATCGCGATTGCGGTTTATCGTATCGCAACACTGCTGCTCGCGTTTGTCGAGATCCAATGACTGTTAGCAGAATATGGAATCGGTGGGTTCAGGAGGGTAATACGGAACGCCGTGCTGGATCTCAACGGCCTCGTATCACTAGCAGTCGAGATGACAGCTATCTTATCCGCATGGCTGTAACAGATCGTGCAGTCACTTCTCGATCCCTGAGTCAAGAGATGGGGGGACGTTTACAAGACAACCATCTGCACGAACAGTTCGACGACATTTGCAGCAGCATGGAATATCAGCTCGGAAACTATGGCTGGGGATACCCTTGACGCTGCATCACAGACAGGAGCGCCTGCGATGGTGTACTCAATGACGAACCTGGGTGCACGAATGGCAAAACGTCATTTTTTCGGATGAATCCAGGTTTTGTTTACAGCATCATAATGGTCGCATCCGTGTTTGGTGACATCGTGGTGAATGCACATTGGAAGCGTGTATTCGTCATCGCCATACTGGCGTATCACCCGGCGTCGTGGTATGGGGTGCCATTGGTTACACGGTCACCTCTTTTTCGCATTGACGGTGCTTTGAACAGTGGACATTACGTTTCAGATGTGTTACGATCCGTGGCTCTACCCTTCATTCGATCCCTGCAAAACCCTACATTTCAGCAGAATAATGCACGATCGCATGTTGCAGGTCCTGTACGGGCCTTTCTGGATATAGAAAATGTTCGATTGCTGCCCTGACCAGCACATTCTCCAGATCTCTCACCAACTGAAAAAGTCCGGTGAACGGTGACCGAGCCACTGGCTCGTCACAATACGCCAGTCACTACTCTTCATGAACTGTGGTATCGTGTGGACGCTGCATGGGCAGCTGTACCTGTACACGCCATCCAAGCTCTGTTTGGCTCAATGCCCAGGCGTATCAAGGCCGTTGTTACGGCCAGAGGTGGTTGTTCTAGGTACTGAATTCTCAGGATCTATGCACCCAAATTGCGTGAAAATGTAATCACATGTCAGTTCTAATATAATATATTTGTCCAATGAATACCCATTTATCATTTGCATTTCTTCTTGGTGTAGCAATTTTAATGGCCAGTAGTGTATATTACTACCTTACACATAAATAGGACTGTGGCACGATAGAGTTATCACGAATGATTTCCACGAGCCTCTATTTCTCAGTAGCACATCTTCACGTATCCGCATTGATTTAAGCCCCTAACGTCGAAAAATATTGAGGATTGCGCTAACCATAAGGCTGCCATTTACGTAATATTCCAAGTGTATGTACAGGTCTTTCGTAGTTATGCAGCTCAGGAACTGTGGACCGCTGTATCATCGTAACTAGATGTGTCTGAATGGAGGAACTCTTACCCACGCCGCTAGCGCTTTTGTTCCAGACTAGAACAGAAATTCCCTCACTATCTCCAAAATCGCGAAATCTTTCGAAACCATTACACACTTACAGATAAAACTGCAAAAAATAACGGTTTATTTCGTAACAACTGAAAAACTGAAAGGAAATTTCTGATATACAGGAGCGGATAGTTCCCAAATTGTGACACGATTGCTCCAGAACGGATAGTGCATTAAGACGGATTGTTAACAGCACATAATATTAGTTGTTCTCCAACATCTCCAACGTTCACTGCAAGAAATGGATTTTCGTGGCTGACTAGTTATGCGAGGAGTTTGTTCAATCAGATGGGTAATGCATGCTTCCGATAAGAGACACTCACTGTCGGAGCAAGCTATTTCGCTACGTTTAACTGTGTATGGAAATAGATTGGATGCCACAAATCACAGTTCTTTGTACAGTTTTGTAAAACTAACGTTTTCCATCTCTGTGGTTGAAAACAGTGTCAGTGAGATCTCGGAGCACTATGGGACCTAAGTTCTGAGGCCATCAGTCCCCTAGAACTTAGAGCTACTTAAACCTAACTAACCTAAGGACATCGCACACATCCATGCCCGAGGCAGGATTCGAACCTGCGACCGTAGCGGTCACGCGGTTCCAGACTGAAGCGCCGAGAACCGCACGGTCACACGTGCCGGCATGGAATTAGTCCCAAGAACTATAGCTGTCTGTGATGTCATTCGAAACACACCAGGGATATATGTCAGAGTGCGTCAGAATCTTGTTCGCCGATATGATGTTGCAGTAAAGTTGATGGCCGTCAGCTTCAGCACATTTTGTAAGATGCAGTAGAAGTCGTACGTTCATTGTGTCAGTGGTGGTATAGTTCAAATGGCCCTGAGCAGTCTGGTGGTATTTGCGGTTAACTGTAACTAATGTACATAAAAATGTACACAGTAATGTGATTATATTTCCCATTATTTCCTTAAGCTGCCTTCTCCGACCCCAGATTTCCTGCCTGAAATTCTTCGGTGGAGTATCCTTCATGTCCTGCTAATTTTTGTGCGCTCTTGCGGAAACATACTCTGTAAATAATGAGAAGGGTTTTTGTGAATTAACTGCTCGAGTTAAAGAATGGAATTACATCAGGGTTCATTGAGCGCTCGAATGCGAGCGCATAAAACTTGTCACAAATGGCAGAATTTTAATATGAACTTCACGTTTATGTATTGAGTAAGACCGAATTTGAATCCCTGAAAGATGTTTAGCATGCAAGGAATTTCCTTCCCATATGGTTTCATATCACCGCAGACATTCGAATGATGCACGGTTGTGAATATTTCTTAGTCTTTCAACCAGCATACCTAACTTTTACACTAAACCGCCAAAGACACTGGCAAAGGCATGCATATTCAGATACCGAGATATGTAAGCAGGCAGAATACGGCGCTCCAGTCGGTAACGCCTATATAAGATAACAAGTGTCTGGCGCAGTTGTTAGATCGGTTACTGCTGCTACAATGGCAGGTTATCAAGATGTAAGTGAGTTTGAACGCGATGTTTTAGTCGGCGCACGAGCGACGGGACACAGCATCTCCGAGGTGAGGTAGCGATGAAGTGGGGATTTTCTCTTAAGACCATTTCACGAGTGTAACACGAATGTCAGTAATCCGGTAAAATATCAAATCTCTGATATCGCTGCAACCGGAAAAAGATTCTGCAAGAACGGGACCAACGACGCCTGAAGAGAATCGTTGAACGTGACAGAAGTGCAACCATTCCGCAAATTGCTGCAGATTTTAATGCTGGGTCATCAACAAGTGGCAGCGTGCGAACCATTCAACGAAACGTCATCGAAATGGGCTTTCGGAGCCGATGGCCCACTCGCGTACCCTTGATGACTGCACGACAAAAAGCTTTACGCCTCGCCTGGGCCCGTCAACACCGACAGTGGACTGTTGATGACTTAAAAAATGTTGCCTGGTCAGACGAGTCTCGTTTCAAATTATATCGAGTGGATGGATGTATACGGGTATGGAGACAACCTCATGAATCCATGGATTCTGCATGTCAGTGGGGGGCTATTCAAGCTGGTGGAAGCTTTGTAACGGAGTGCGACGTGTACTGTTGGAGTGATATGGGACCCCTGATACGTCTAGATACGACTCTGACAGCTGAAACGTGCTTAAGCATCCTGTCTGATCATCTGCATCCTTTCATGTCCATTGCGCTTTCTGACAGACTTGGGCAATTCCAACAGGACAATGCGACACCCCACACGTCCATAATTGCTACAGAGTGACTCCAGGAACACTCTTCTAACAAGGGAACTTCCCCATCGCACCCCCCTCAGATTTAGTGATAAGTTGGCACAGTGGATAGGCCTTGAAAAACTGAACACAGATCAATTGAGAAAACAGGAAGAAGTTGTGTAGAACTGTGAAAAAATAAGCAAAATATACAAACTGAGTAGTTCAAAGAAAGATAAGCAACAATAAGAACGACAAGAATGCAGAAGCGCCGTGGTCTCGTGGTAACGTGAACAGCTGCGGAACGAAAGGTCCTAGGTTCGAATCTTTCATCAAGTGTAAATTTTAATTTTTTATTTTCAGTTTATGTGACAAACTCTTATCTTTTCATCACTTTTTTGGGAGTGATTATCACATCCACAAGAAAACCTAAATTGGGCAAGGTAGAAGAATCTTTTTACCCATTCGCCAAGTGTACAAGTTAGGTGGGTCGACAACATATTCCTGTCATGTGCCGCACTTGCCGTCACCAGTGTCGCATAGAATATATCAGATGTGTTTTCCTGTGGAGGAATCGGTTGACCTATGACCTTACGATCAAATGTTTTCTGTTCCCATTGGAGAGGCACGTCCTTTCGTCTACTAATCGCACGGTTTTGCAGTGCGGTCGCAAAACACAGACACTAAACTTATTACAGTGAACAGAGATGTCAATGAAAAAACGGACAGATAATAACTATGCAAAAATAAAGAAAGTAAAATTTTCAGTCGAGGGAAAACTTGAACCAAGGACCTCTCATTCAGCAGCTGCTCACGCTACCACGGGACCACGGCGCTTCTAAGCACAGATCGTCCATGATGTTGCTTATGTGGCCCAAGGACTACTCAGTTTGTATATTTTGCTTATTTTTTCACAGTTCCACACAACTTCTTCCTGTTTTCTCAATTGATCTGTGTTCAGTTTATCAAGGCCTATCCACTGTGCCAACTTATAACTAAATTTGAGGGGGGTGCGATGGGAAGGTTCCCTTGTAAGTTTAAACACTTCCACTGACCAACAAACTTCCCGGACATGGACATTATTGAGCATATCTGGAATGTCTTGTAACGTGCTGTTCAGAAGAGATCTCCGCCCTCTTGTATTCTTACGGATTTATGGACAGCCAGGATTCATGGTGTTAATTCCCTCCAGCACTATTTCAGACATTAGTCGGGTCCTTGTAACGTAGTGTTGCGGCACTTCTGCGTGCTCCCGGGGGTCCTACACGATATTAGGCAAATGTACCAGTTTCTTTGGCTCTTAATTGTATATTACATCATAAATTTAATTTCAGCTCGAGATTTATGGTACGCAACGTTTCAGATTTTCAGACCAATTTAGGAAATTAAAATATACGGAATTTTGTAACATTGTCCTGTAATACACTACTGGCCATTAAAATTGCTACACCACGAAGATGACATGCTAAAGACGCGAAATTTAACCGACAAGAAGAAGATGCTCTGATATGCAAATTATAAGCTTTTCAGAGCATTCACACAAGGTTGATGCCGGTGGCGACACCTACAACGTGCTGACATGAGGAAAGTTTCGAACCGATTTCTCATACACAAACAGCAGTTGACCTGCGTTACCTGGTGAAACGTTGTTGTGATGCCTCGTGTAAGGAGGAGAAATGCGTACCAACACGTTTCCGACTTTGATGTAGGTCGTATTTTAGCCTATCGCGATTGCGGTTTATCGTATCGCGACATTGCTGCTCGCGTTGGTCGATATCCAATGACTGTTAGCAGAGTATGGAATCGCTGGGTTCAAGAGGGTAATGCGGAACGCCGTGCTGGATCGCAACGGCCTCGTATCACTAGCAGTCGAGATGACAGGCATCTTATCCGGATCGTGCAGCCATGTCTCGATCCCTGAGTCAACAGATGGGGACGTTTGCAAGACAACAACCATCGGCACGAACAGTTCGACGACGTTTGCAGCAGCATGGACTATAAGTTCGGAGACCATGGCTGCAGCTACCCTTCACGCTGCATCACAGACAGGAGCGCCTGCGATGGTGTACTCAACGACGAACCTGGGTGCACGAATGGCAAAACTTCATTTTTTCGGGTGAATCCAGGTTCTGTTTACAGCATCATGATGGTCGCATCCGTGTTTGGCGACATCGCGGTGAACGCACACTGGAAGCGTGTATTCGTCATCGCCATACAGGCGTATCATCCGGCGTGATGGTATGGGGTGCCATTGGTTACACGTCTCGGTCACCTCTTGTTCGCATTAACGGCACTTTGAACAGTGGACATTACATTTTAGATGTGTTAGGACCGTTGGTCTATCCTTCATTCGATCCCTGCGAAACCCTACATTTCAGCAGGATAATGCACGACAGCATGTTGCAGGTCCTGTACGGGCCTTTCTGGATACAGAAAATGTTCGACTGCTGCCCTGGCCAGCACATTGTCCAGATCTCTCACCAACTGAAAACTTCTGGTCAGTGGTGGCAGAGCAACTGGCTTGTCACAATACGCCAGTGCTACTCCTGATGAACTGTGGTATCGTGTTGAAGTTGCATGAGCCATCCAAGCTCTGTTTGACTCAATGCCCAGGCATATCAAGGCCGTTGTTACGGCCAGAGGTGGTTGTTCTAGGTACTGATTTCTCAGGATCTATGCACCCAAATTTCGTGAAAATGTAATCACATGTCAGTTCTAGTATAATATAGTTGTCCAAAGCGGTTGGGTTGGGTTGTTTGGGGGAAGAGACCAAACAGCGAGGTCATCGGTCTCATAGGATTAGGGAAGGACGGGGAAGGAATTCGGCCGTGCCCTTTCAGAGGAACTATACCGGCATTTGCCTGGAGCGATTTAGGGAAATCACGGATAACGTAAATCAGGATGGCCGGACGCGGGATTGAACCGTCTTCCTCCCGAACGCGAGTCCAGTGTGCTAACCACTGCGTCACCTCGCTCGGTATTTATCCAATGAATACCCTTTTATCATCTGCATTTCTTCTTGTTGTAGCAATTTTAATGGCCAGTAGTGTATTATAGGAATTTTTTGTGTTGAACAAGGTCTCCGGAAGTGGAATATTAATTGTCAGAGAAGTACGCCCCACCCCCAGCTCTGGACAACATCGTGACATGAAATCAAAGATACGGGTAAAGTAGTTAAATTCATATGTCAGAAATATGGGCTGAACTAGTGGTCCTTTATGACACACAGCAATAGCTCGGTTACAAATTTACCGAGTTTTATGAGTTTTGTTTCATACACAGAAGCCGGCCGCGGTGGTCTAGAGGTTCTAGGCGCTCAGTCGGGAACCGCGCGACTGCTACGGTCGCAGGTTCGAATCCTGCCTCGGGCATGGATGTGTGTGATGTCCTTAGGTTAGCTAGGTTTCAGTAGTTCTAAGTTGTAGGGGACTGATGACCACAGATGTTAAGTCTCATAGTGCTCAGAGCCATTTGAACCATTTGAACCATACACAGAAAAATATTTGTCACGAAATTTGCCAATTTGATGCAATTTTCTTTAATCCAAATAAACAAAGTAAGAATGAAGAGAACACTAAACTGCATTAATTATGGTAGCTAAACAAGAATTTTACACACTTATTTCCGCATCTGTACAGTGGATCCGTAATGATAAGGAAACTGGTCACAACACATTTGAAATATGATGCTGTAAGCAAGGAAATTAGTTCAAACTGCTAGACAATTACTTTCAAGTTCAGTGATATGAAAAATAACACATTTAACATAGTTAAGAGTTTCTTATTAATCGCCAATTCAATCCACATTTCAAGTCACAGCCTTTCACCAAGACTTCAGCATACTCATCAAGAAATGAAATAGAAATACCTCGAAATTAATTCGATGACTGTGAATTCCTTGACATCAGATCTGTTGCCTAATCTGCGACTGACTCGTACTCAAACCCGTACTACGATATAAGTATGTAGACAGCGTGACATATGGAAGTTTTTGTCGGCCTGGGAAGCTTGCACGGACAGCTGAATGGGTCGTGAGGCGATCACACCTTGTTTGCGTCTCGCCTGTTGTACTGCTTGCGAGCGAGCGCTCGTTTGTTTACTTAGGCGTACTCCGAATTTATCTCCCATAATGGCATTTTGCTATCGACAAGCCATGATTAAATCAACTATTCCACTGGATCATGAACGACCAAAAGCTTATGAAATAGAACGGTTTATTCGGGACGAAGTGCGTCTCCCGCCGCAAGATGTTCTTGGAATTCATTTTTCGCTCCTTAGTACCAGTGTGTACATAAATCTGGCGAATGAAGAGCTGTGCTTAAGTTCCGATACTCGGACTGCCATATAGGGGCTGTTGTGGTCGATCACGCTGGTTTTGGTCTCCGAACGTTGAGGGTTTTCGAACTCTCTTTTCAGGTGCCGCCTGTACTTTGTGGTGGCCGCCCTTAAACCTTACGGCAAAGTTTTCAGTCATGTTGCTGAAACGTGGAAGACGTTGGAAACCTGCTGTGCCCTCAGTGGTGTCCGTCAGATAAAAATTAAACTGAGGAAACAAGTGCCTTCTTATTTGGTTATTGTCGGCTGCAGGGTGGTCGTCATTTACGATGGCCAGCCTCGCTCTTGCTCAGGTTGTGGTCACGAAGGCCGTGTCCGTTCTGAATGTCTCCGACGTGGACTGGTTCAGACGCCGACTGGAGACGTCGCTCTCCCTGTGGCGCCCACTGTATCACCTCTATCTTAAGCGTCCGCGGCGGGGCTGTCTGCTGCGCCCTCTTGCGCCCTCTCTGAATCAGTCGGCACCTCTGGACGACGCATTGGACGTATTGCCTGTGCCTTACATTGCCGTCGGAGGCAGTACCAACAGACGATGGCGTCAGTAGACGCAAGCCGTCCGTCCCGACCTCATGGCTGTTAATCGTGGAGCTGTACTAAATTCTCTTGTCTGCCGTCTGGCCGCACGTCGGACAATAGCTATCCACCATCCGACATGGAAACACATGTTAGGAAGCAAAATATCCTTCCACTCTCCAACTTGCATTTCATCCTGGGGGCACCGAGGTGGCCATGAGTTCTAGATCTACAAGCTGAGCTGAACCAACTAACTGTTCGAGTCAATCATATGTACCACACAGAAGTTGCTACATAAGGTCGAACTCCTGCGTCTGCACTCGGGACACCTGGAATACAAGAGGATCTGTCACGCTTTGGCGCTGGCACCCCATTTGGGTGCTTTGTGCCATCATTGAACTTCCTCAATAATGTCAACCCCAATAACCCACATATCATAAGGGTTTAAGGACCGTGAGCCCGCAGTCCTTATAAGATATAGATAAAGATGTTGTTACCATTCTACCTGTCACATAGAAGCCTTGCCACTAAGTTGAAAGCACTTAAATTTCACCACCCACCCACCCACCCACCCACACACACACACACACACACACACACACACACACACACACACACACACACACACACACACACAAAGTATGATTACATTGAACCAAATGTCTCTGCAGCAGACGACTTTCACCACGTCGTTCGTGCATTTGCGACAATTCTCGCAAATTTGATAGAACTGCTTCTATCTAATAGCGGGCCGTGGTGGGCGAGCGGTTCTAGGCGCTTCAGTCCGGAACTGCGCGACTGCTACGGTCGCAGATTTGCATCCTGCCTTGGGCATGGATGTGTGTGATGTCCTTAAGTTAGTTAGGTTTAAGTAGTTCTAAGTTCTATGGGACTGATGACCTTAGATGTTAAGTCCCATAGTGCTCAGAGCCATTTTTTCTATCTAATAGCGTGGTAGCATATGTATCTCGAGCGAAAAATTAATCCCCCAAACACAGTCCACACATATTATGAAAGTGGATGTACATTGAGGCGACAAGACTAATGGGATATTTCTCTGCCTCGTGATGACTGGGTGTTGTGTGCTGTCCTTAGTTAGGTTTAAGTAGTTCTACGTTCTAGGGGACTGATGACCATAGATGTTAAGTCCCATAGTACTCAGAGCCATTTGAACCATTTGAACTAATGGGATAGCGATATATACATATACAGATGGCATTAGTACCACGTACATGAGGTATAAATGGTCAGTTCATTGGTGGAGCTGTCATTTGTAGTCACGTGATTCATTTTAGGTTTCCGACGTGATTATGGCCGCACGACTGGAACGAGCAGCGTATGAACATGCAATGGTAGCTGGAGCTACACGCATAGAACATTCCATTTCGGAACTCGTTAGGGAATTCAGTTTTCCGAGAACCACAGTTTCAAGAGTGTGCTGAGATTACCGGATTTCAGACATTATCTCTCACCATGGACAACACAGTGACCGACAGCCTTCACTTAACTACCGACAGCATCCGTGTTTGTGTGGAGTGGTCATTGCTGACAGACAAGCAACACTGCGTGAAATAACCGTCGTTATGAATATAGGATATACAACGGAAGTATATGTTAGGACAGTGCGGCAAAGTTTGGCGTTAATGAGCTATGGCAGCAGACGACCGAAGGGAGTGCCTTTGTTAACAGCACGACATCGCCTGTAGCGCGTCTCCTGGGCTCATGACTGTATCAGATGGACCCTAGACGGCTGTAAAACCGTGGGTTGGATAGATGAGACCCGGGTTCAGTTGGTAAGAGCTGATGGTAGGTTTCGAGTGTGGCACAGATCCCACGAAGCCATGGACCCAAGTTGTCTACAAGGAACTGTGCAAGCTTTTGCTGGCTTCATAATGGTGTAGGCTGTGTTTACATGGAATCGACTGGGTCCTCTGGTCCAACTGAACCGATTGTTGTCTAGAAATGGTTATGTTCCGCTACTTGGAGGGCTTTTGGAGCCAGTCATGGACTTAATGTTTCCAAACAACGGTGAAAATTTATGGATGACAATGTGCCATGTCACCTGGCCACAACTGTTTGCAACTGGTTTGTGGAACATTCTGGACAATTCTAGTGGAAGGAGGTCTGACACAACATTAGGAGGTAACCCATGACTTGTGTCGCCTCGGTGTATGTACTTTACACATCTCGTTCCAAAACACTAGTTCGATTTCCACTAAACTTGTTATACTTATCACTCACTATCTGGAAAGAAACCTCTATGGGCGTAAGAAAAGGAAGAGGTAAGACCCCTTCTGATGACTGCCTCCATCGGATATTTGCACAGGGTAAGGACGCTACTACCGATCATGCGCTGACCTACGACACTCCGGCACTGGATGACGCGACGTCTCTCGCCGCCACCGTCACCAGTCAGCACCCACCTAAGGACATCGACCGTTCCCCGCCTCCGTCTGGTGCAGTCGCCCCCCTTCCAATGCCTGACGTTACCTCTGGGCGCACCTCGATAGTGTTCCACTGAACCGACCCGGTAAGACATCTGTCTCTTGAGCGGACAACGTTGATACTGACGATGGGTGTTCTGGAGGTGTGCAGACCGATGGAATGCCTTTGGTTGGGTCGTCTCCCTCATCGTCACAGTGATGTGCCTTCCCACAGGGGCCTAACAGGGACATCCTCGCGCTTCCTTCATTTCTGCATTGCCCTCCCCCCTGGCGATGGCAGCTTTTCACACTTATTACATAGCTACTGTCAGTACCAATACCATTTGAGGGCGACATAAACTGGCATTGCTCCATGAAGTGTGTGCTGCGGACGTTTACGGTGCCCTTCTTCGTGAGATGCATGTTGCAGCCCTTTGTGCTCCCCATGGCTTCACGGCACACATCTCCCATGCTTCCTCTACTCGTATTGGGGTGGCAATCCTATTAAGTGACGGTATCCTCGCTGATACTCTTGCCTATCTCCCTGATACCAGAGATATGGCTCTCACGTTTGGTGGCGTTAGGTTCATCAACGTCTATGCGCAACCTGATTAGGGGCGCCACCGCAAACGTCCCACTTTCATCTTGGTGCCGGTCACGCCTCTCTTCCTGGGTTGATCGGATGCCTTAATCTTGAGAGGCGACTTCCATCCAGGCAACCAAAGATCAATTGTCGCGTCACTCTCCGTGCGCGGTGCAGGCGGCAGTTGTCCAGTACCTCAACCTTGTGGACTCTTGGGAGCATGTTTACGATGATCGTCCGAGGGTTTACGCATTTCGCTAACTATTCTACCAGTCGCCTCAATCGCGTTTATATCTTCCGCGATATTGTCGGTGAGGTGCAAGCTGCTGAAGTCTTGGCCTGTTACGTTCTCTGACATGACGCGCATATCTGAGCTGTCAGTCTCTGCCACCAAAGGATGTGTTACGGCCAAGGCTGGAAACTGAACACGATCTGTCTTACTATATCCGACTGCTTGCAGCTTATCGAGACCACGTGGACAGCTTGTCGTCGAGCCGTGAAGCATACCAGTCTGCCCTGTCATAGTGGGTCCTCAGCGCGAAGCCTGCTGTCTGCGAGGCCTTCATTGGTTACAGAATGGAGGTCACGGCGTGGTGGGGACGATTCGAGGATTTCTACTTCACCATTCTCTGGGACTCTACTATGATGTCGTATTCGCCAAAGCGTCAGACGATGGCGAATCGTGCCAAGGCACAGCTCACTGCCCTCTCTCGACGTCAACTTGAAGGAGCGCACATACGATGGGTTAGCACAGGAGCGTCCGTCTATGTACCACTTGATAACTGAATGGTTCTACTGTCCGAGGACTCTGATTGATGTTCTTACGACTGATGACGGGTGGCGCTTAGATACACAACGCGATATACGGTCTGCCCTCCATGCTCATTGTCTATGCTGTACTCTGCACAATGTCACCCTCCTTCCAGCATTACGGCGGTCTCTCAACTGTCCTTTGGATCGATTCCAGGGGATGCAACGATGGATCTGCTTGCCGTTGTCACAAAGGATGAAGTCAATGATGTTATCCAGGCGAGTTCTACAAACAAGAAAAAAATGTGGTTAAGGCGACCGCTCACGACAAGTAGGAAAGCTGGGTTGGGATACCGGTTCCTCAAAAATTTTCATCATTGGTGTGCTTTGTACCTCTATACCACGTTCCCTACTCTTTCATTGGTTTCTGGAAATTTCACTGACCAGAGAATAACCAGTATTAAGAGTGGAAAAGGCGTGGATCAACACTCCATTGCCGTAACACCGCAACTACATGGTTGTTTAAGAAAGACATTAGAAAGAAAATTGGAGAAAAAGCATTTGCATTTGAGATTGTGGACAACTGGACGATACTATACCTAGTATAGCTGATATCAAGAAATTCGCAGTCAGTGAATTAATTTCTAAGTATTTCCTACAGATTTGGATCGGCAACAGTGTCTGTTCTTTCACACATGCGTGAAAGAAATAGAGATACCCGCTGTGTTCGACACATCGCTCATGACGCCGTGGATAGGTGACTAGGGTATTTCAGACCATATACGGGTCATCCATGTGACAATTGTTCGCAGAATAGGCAAGAGACGTGATATCAGCGCATTTGATCGCGGGCACATCGTTGTTGAACGGTAAATCAGACATTCCACCTTCGAAATCACGCAAGCACTGGGATTTTTGCACGGCGCCGTCTCAAGCTGGTAGCGTGGGTGTCTCGATCTGAGGAAATCCTTCGCCGTTAAAGTCAACTGCCATGGTTGGATGACTATGTGTTCTGTGTAGTTATGAGTATCGGAGCTAAGAGAATCGAACATGGGCAAAGTGTTGATGCTTGTATGGTGGGCGCTTTCGTAACCAAGATAGCCGAAGTGTTTGGCGTTCCAAGAGGCACTGTATCGAAGATTTGTACCACATACAGGGAATGCAGAAAAAAATCAACCACTAAGTCACAACTCAAACGGAATGTGTACTGAGTGATCTTGGTATACAGTCATTGAAGAGGATTGTCATGAAAAACAAGAGGACGGCCTCTGCAAAAGTTCCTACAGAATTGGATGTCACACTCGCGAAACTGTCAGTACTAAAACGACCCGAAGGGATATACATAAGCTTTGAACTGCAGGGCGAACTGGATTTCCAAAACAATGAAATAAAGGCCAGTAACGGGAAAACATATTGCTGAAGCCATAAAATCTGGACTATGGAACAGTGGAAGAAATCCATTTGGTGGGATGAGTCTTGTTTCACACTGTTTACAACTTCTGGCCGAGCTCACATCCCAAGAGTGAAACGTGGTGGGGATTCGGTGATGATTTAGGCAGCCATATCGTGGTGTTCCGTAGGCACCACCGTTAATCTGCAAGGTCGCATTACTGCCAAGGATTATGTGACCATTTTGGATGATCAGGTCCATCCCATGATGCTGTGTACCAAGACGATAGGGTCCCTGTTCACACAGCTGGCATAGTCCAGCTCTGATCTTGTGAGCACATGGACTAATTTTTGGGTCTTCACTGGCCACCATAGTCACCATATATCAGTCTTATTGACCTTTTGTGGTCAACTTTGGGGAGAAGGGCGCGTTATTGCTGTCCACCTTCATCATCATTACCTGAACTTACCACTATTTTGCAGTTAGAGTGGTACAAAACTCCTTTGAAAACCATACAGGTCTTTATGTATCCATTCCGAGACGAATAGAGGCTGTTTCGAATGCCAGCGGTTTTTCTACACCGTATTAGGCGTGGTAATATGTTGTTTTTCTGTTGTCCACCCCTGTAAATCAGGTTAACCAGATGGTGGTGATATTTTCGATTCAGTGATACTGACGCTGAATACAATGAGGCCTATGAAACATTTGTCATCATCTCACGCGGGCGCATGGTACAAGAACCTTTTGACCAATCGCGCGCATCAGTTTGTTCGCCTACAGTATTACACCTTTGCCTAGGTGACCAGGAATGTCAAGACAATGCACACACCATCACTCAGAATTGTATGAGGCTCACTGCCCGAACATGAACTTGTTTGTGGGTGGCCCGTGCCACCGCCCAGCCTCCCTGCCCTCGGTACATCGACTCCCGCTTCGTCCCTTTTCTAGTTCACCTGAGCTCAGTTCTTTTGAGCATATCTAAATAGCCAACAGGAGACATACGTGCCTCTTGCACCCAGCTCCCACTATCAGTACAGACATAAGATTTCGAGAAGTCCATGGCAAGGCGCGTCAGTAGGACGAAACACCGTGGTACACGCTAATAAGTAGTTGTCAGCTGTCTCTAAGGCATTGAGTGAAGGCTAAATTTTCCTGCTTAGGCGGTATTTATTTGCACCTCTTCTTCGTCACACAACTGACTTCGGATTTTTAAACCACTATCGAGTGTCATCTAGAAAAAGTTGCCACACGGAAGAAAGTGGTGGTGTATTCTCATGATGTGCTACCGTTCGTGTTGGTTCAGTGATTATACACTCAGATTTCTGTCTAACCATCACGAACAATTTGAAAACTACACATTTAATGCCGTTGATAGGAAGACGTTACCTGCGATTACATTCTGCTAACTATGGGAGGTTATGACTTTTAAGTGGACTATGTCTGTATGGTGTTACGTGACAAAGCCCTTTTCCTCTGTGGTCGTGACTACAATTTGCTTTATCGAATAATTGGCGATCCGCCAAGGCTTCGCAGAGATGTCACTAAGTATCTACGAACGGACGACTTCTCTGGCGTAGCGATAACAGAATACTCCTTCCTTTCTCGTGAATCAGTCCGTCTATTAGCGAGAACCTGTTAAATATTCATACAGTAGTTCTTGTGATTAGCTTGTCCATACAGTTAGATAAAGGCGACGGTTGCCTTAATTAAGTAATAGTACAGATGTAACCTAGTCAAGCAACGTGCGTATTTATTTGCATTCCTTTTCCAGGTTCCGGCCGGCAGGTCGCGCGGTTCTAGGCGCTTCAGTCTGGAAACGCGCGATCGCTACGGTCGCAGGTTCGAATCCTGCCTCGGGCATCGTTGTGTGTGATGTCCTTAGGTTAGTTAGGTTTAAGTAGTTCGAAGTTCTAGGGGATTGATGACCTCAGATGTTAAGTCCCATAGAGCTCAGAGCCATTTGAACCATTTGAACCTTTTCCAGGAAACAGAATAACACATATTGTAAAAATTAAGTATTCATTTTTCGTTTCCTCTTAGTTTATGATTTTTTTCCTCTCAGATGCTCCTCGGCACAACGCTGCCCTCATTACCACACAGTCACCACTTGCGATCAGGTCGGTGCGCAACATGGCTAGGTCTGTGTGCTCATTTGAACACTGAACACAAATGCGTTGTTCCGCTTATGTGCTGCCTACAGCGCCATTGCCGCAGTGTTAAATGCATGTAGTTGTGGAAGCGGGGAATCAGTACCTCAGCTACAAGCGAGGCGTCACAGGTCTTTCCCACTGGGAAAGGTCACACGTCATGAGGCAGACACATCCTCGAAAATAATCCTCGTAGTCAGATACCGCCCTTTGTTTTGCGAAATTCATTATGACAGACCTTAATACGAGGGCGAGCTGAAAAGCAATGCCTCCAAACTTTTTTATTTTAGTTTCAGCATCGGTTGAGCCATTACATTTCATGCATATTACTTGGTCGAATTTCCGTTTCGCTGGCGCAAGTTGCAAACTTCTGCCACTAGAGGGCTCCGCATTGTAATGTGTAACTATGCAGTGTGTAACGTAACTATGTTGGTACGTGAGAAACAGCGTGCAGTAATCGGGTTTCGAATCTGAAGAGTTCGTCCACACATGGAGCACCCTCTCCTTCAACATGTCAATCCCAGACCACACACGAACGCTGCGACTTATGCAAAAAACCGACGCCTTGGGTTCACTGTCATCGAACATCCTCAAAAAAAAAAAAAAAAATGTTCAAATGTGTGTGAAATCTTATGGGACTTAACTGCTAAGGTCATCAGTCCCTGAGCTTACACACTACTTAACCTAAATTATCCTAAGGACAAACACACACACCCATGCCCGAGTGAGGACTCGAACCTCCGCCGGGACCAGCCACACAGTCCAAGACTGCACCGCCCTAGACCCCTCGGCTAATCCCGCGCGGCTTGCTGTTGTTGCTGAAAGGAAACTATACTATAACAACGCAGGAATTGTACACCACACTACCACAGTGTCTTTTTCTTCTGACATTCCAGGTTTAGGCCTAGGGCCTGTTCCGGCCTGGCCATCTCTTCGTCGGTCTTCCCACACTTCTCTTACCCCATGGTTTGTAATCTGTTGCTAGTTGGGTTAATGGTGACAAAAAAAGTGTGTGAAATCTTATGGGACTTAACTACTAAGGTCATCAGTCCCTAAGCTTACACACTGCTTAACCTAAATTATCTTAAGGACAAACACACACACCCATGCCCGAGGGAGGACTCGAACCTCCGCCAGGACCAGCCGCACAGTCCATGACTGCAGCGCCCCAGGCCGCTCGGCTAATCCCGCGCGGCGAACATCCTCCATTCAGTCCCTTCGAGGACATCACTTTGATAGTGATGAAGTTTTGCAAATACGGGTGAGTTGTGGCTCTGTCACCAAAGTCAAACATACTACGATGACGATATCAACAAACTGGTCTGTAGTTAGGAGAAATTTGTTCGTTTCCATGGTGTCTATATTGACGAATATATATGTAGACATGGAGAACAAAGATGTAGAATTTTAATAAATCTTGTCTTATTTATAAATCTTTAAGAGCTTTCGTTTAAAAAATTCGGAGGCATGACTTTTCAGCACGCCCACGTAGGTCGGTATATGTTAATGCAAATATGAAAGAGAAATCATTAGTTTTGATGCTGTTTATAGGATAATGTAGTTAAAGCTCTAACCGGACGACCTGAGCATAGATTTCACATTCTATCGACAATCAAGATAGCCAGAGTGATCTTACAGACGTGGCTTGTACAGAGGAACCACAGAAAATTTAGTTCATAATTACAATTATTGTCCTGACTGCTGCTTCATAGTCCAGTAACAAAATATTTCACTTGGATGTATACTACAACAAATTTACTAATAGTGTGACTATCTTCTCGGGAACTATAAACAGTTAAATTGAAATAACCAAACATTGCCGCACTGGTAGACATTTGTATCTAATAGACGATAATAAAAAATTTCAATATTTTTATGTAACAGACATTGCTAACAGTTATGGGTTCGGCTTTATTTAAATATGAAGAAAGCCTAGGGTTTAACATCCCATCGATGATTAAGTCATTAGGAATGGTGCTCGAGATTCCGATTTGACAAGGATGAGGAAGGAAATATACTGTGTCCATTGCAAAGGCAGCATCCCTGTATTTGCTTTAAAGTATTTAAGGAAACCATTGGACACTGAAATCTGGATGTCCGGATGTGACTGCTGCCTAATGCGGGTCCTGTGCTTCAACCAGCGCTCTACTTTGCTCTGTTTCTGTAACCGTAGACCTCATCATCTATCAGAGAATGACTTCTTGGATAAGTCAAACATCGGACAAAGAGGTTATCGTGAACGTATATGTGAAAATCGGCAACATACATCATTGGAATTAAGTTTACGAGCGTTATCATTCTCATACGTAATGGTTTGTGCTAAATTATTTACATGCTCTACTGAAGACAAAATTTTACACCCTATTGTTTGTTCTAACATTCCACAAGTCGTAAAGCTGACAGTAACATACCATACAATGTACTGCATTTTGGACGTGGATGTCTATTATGATACAATAAAAATACACAGTGGGTTTCAAAAAGATGCAAGAGAAATGCTGGTGCTAAGGTAAGGTGTTAAATTCTTTTTTTAAGTATATAAGCTTGGAAATTCAAGTAATGAACAGTGTCATTTTACTGAGAGTACACTCCGGAATTAATATTTTTCCTAACTCATACTAATATAGTATCTTGCACAACGAATAGTTGCTCTGTTTAGACCTTAGCACTCGTCTGATGTTACGGCATTTCTACAGTGAAAAGGTTTATTTTTGACAATGACATATATAAATGTCGGAAGATTTTGAAGTCTGACATATGCTGATGCAAAATCTTGTGCAGTACCACTTGAAAATGGCCCAAAGGACGAAATTGCATTTTTGAAATAAACAATTTCTGCAGTAAACGTAGAATATGATGGCCTTTAAAAAATTCTACATGACTGTGAACCCCGACCATGAAAAATTAATCACACTGTTTGAAGTCGTCTGACTTTAAATACTAAGTATTATTGATAGGATAATGTCATGTTACTTTTAAAGAGCTCATGTCACTCCCATTCCTATAAAAGGGTAAATATTTACATTCTAATATTATTAAAGTCAGTGTTATGCAGAATTATGAATCTAACGTAATGACGTTTCTCAAAGAAAAGGAACGTCTCTTAAAGAAAGTGCATGGGTTCAGGAAACACGGGTCGTGTGAAACATTGGTCCCTTTTTATATAATAACCTATAAATGGTAAACACAAGAGGGCAAATAGATTTCGGACTAAAGGAAGACATCTACGCATTTCAGAGAAGTGCTCCTAGATTTATTACCGGTAGGTTCTAACAGTACTCAGGTATTACTGTGATGCTTTGTGAACTCAAATGGGAATCCCGGGAGGGAAGACGACGCTCCTTTCGCGAGGCACTGTTATCGAAATTTAGAGAACCAGCAGCTGAGGCCGACTGCAGAACGATTCTACTACCACCATCCTACATTTCGCGTAAGGATCACGAATATAAGATGCGAGAAATTAGGGCTCGTGCGGACGCTTAGAGCCAGTTCTTTTTCCCTCGTTCTGTTTGCTAGTGGAACAGTTAAGGAAATGAATAGTAGTGGTACATGGTACCCTCCTCCGTGCACCGTACGGTGGTCTGCGGAAAATGTATGTCGATGTAGAAGAATGTTAACATTACTGACTATAATGCTCGTAGGTAATTTTCCTTTCGCGTTTTATGGATGAAGAAAATTGACCTTTTTGTTAAATCGACTTGGCTTGAAATTCGTTTCTTGTTAAGTGCTTCGGTCAAGTTGGCATCTCATTCTTTGTTTTCTGTAAGGTACACTAGAGGCACATGTGAGTTGTTAGTGTGTTGATAACATTGTCTCCTTGCATGTTACGTTGTTTAGCAGACAGTAATTCTTTGTTAGTTCAATATAATGAAAAAGCGAGTTTTCTTGCGAATAGTGTCCACAACTGTACCTGGCCACAAAGGTTCCTCGGCTGTTGCAAAATCTGAAGTATGGATGTTTGGATCATGCGCAGTAGATTATTTAGCAGAGTTCGCACTGATTAATTTCCAGCTATTCTTAAGTCTAAAGAAATTTGTGGTTGAAACCGTTTTGACTCCAAAGGTTATCTTATATCAACTGTAGGTGTATACTTTGCAGATCTTCAACAACTGCTCTTCACTGATGGAATCCACGAATTGGTAATGCATTGGATATCGTTAGTGTACTTTTCGTAAGACGGATATGTTCATATATGTGTGCATTTTCAACTAAAAGAATACACTATTTCACAGCAGGTCTGAGAACATGACACCTGTTCCTTGTCGAAATGCAACCAGAATATTGATGCAAATGACCGTTTTAAGAGCCTAACGATATGAGAACACCCGAGAGAAAAACTAGTCACCCCCAGGACACATTGCTCTCATAACATGTAACACCGCCTATAAACTCGATAACGACATCACCAGTTTCCTCAGGTATGCTATACACTACTGGCCATTAAAATTGCTACACCAAGAAGAAATGCAGATGATAAACGGGTATTCATCGGATAAGTATATTATACTAGAACTGACATGTGATTACATTTTCACGAAATTTGGGTGCATAGAACCTGAGAAATCAGTACCCAGAACAACATCCTCTGGCCGTAATAACGGCCTTGATACGCCTAGGCATTGAGTCAAACAGAGCTTCGATGGCGTGTACAGGTACAGCCGCCCATGCAGTTTCAACACGATACCACAGTTCATCAAGTGTAGTGACTGGCGTATTGTGACGAGCCAGTTGCTCGGCCTGGTGAAACGTTATTGTGATGCCTCGTGTAAGGAGGAGAAATGCGTACCATCACGTTTCCGACTTTCATAAAGGCCGGATTGTAGCCTATCGCGATTGCGGTTTATCGCATCGCGACATTGCTGCTCGCGTTGGTCGAGATCCAATGACTGTTAGCAGAATATGGAATCGGTGGGCTCAGGACGGTAATACGGAACGCCGTGCTGGATTCCAACGGCCTCGTATCACTAGCAGTCGAGATGACAGGCATCTTATCCGCATAGCTGTAACGGATCGTGCAGCCGCGTCTCGATCCCTGAGTCAACAGGTGGGGACGTTTGCAAGACAACAACCATCTGCACGAACAGTTCGACGACGTTTGCAGCAGCATGGACTATCAGCTCGGAGACCATAGCTGCGGTTACCCTTGACGCTGCATCACAGACAGGAGCGCCTGCAATGGTGTACTTAACGACGAACCTGGGTGCACGAATCGCAAAACGTCAGTTTTTCGGATGAATCCAGGTTCTGTTTACAGCATGATGATGGTCGCATCCGTGTTTGGCGCCATCACGGTGAACGCACCTTGGAAGCGTGTATTCGTCATCGCCATACTGGCGTATCACCCAGCGTGATGGTATGGAGTGCCATTGGTTACACGTCTCGGTCACCTCTTGTTCGCATTGACGGCACTTTGAACAGTGGACGTTACATTTCAGATGTGTTACGACCCGTGGCTCTACCCTTCATTCGATCCCTGCGAAACCCTACATTTCAGCAGAATAATGCACGACCGCATGTTGCAGGTCCTGTACGGGCCTTTTGGATACAGAGAATGTTCGACTGCTGCCCTGGCCGGCACACTCTCCAGATCTCTCACCAATTGAAAACGTCTGGTCAATGGTGGCCGAGCAACTGGCTCCCCACAATACGCCAGTCACTACTCTTGATGAACTTTGGTATCTTGTTGAAGCTGCATGGGCAGCTGTACCTCTACATGCCATCCAAGCTGTGTTTGACTCAATGCCCAGGCGTATCAAGGCCGTTATTACGGCCAGAGGTGGTTGTTCTGGGTACTGACTTCTCAGGATCTATGCACCCAAATTTCGTGAAAATGTAATCACATGTCAGCTCTAGTATAATATAACTTGTCCAATGAATAGCCGTTTATCATCTGCATTTCTTCTTGGTGTAGCAATTGTAACGGCCAGTAGTGTAATACTTCGTACGCTGAGCTTATTTAGGCATTGGTCTGTGTGCGACTTTATCTATTGAAATGGCATCTCTGTCAGTATGCATCCTTTTCTTTATTGGATATAATGTCGATGAAGGTAAGACACTGGACTTTCAGGGAGAAGCTAAAGTCCTCTTCAAACAATCCTTATCCAGGAGTGCTGTGGTTCCCATAAATCGGTCAAGGCAAATTTGATATGGTTTCTGTGCAAAGTACACACTCGATTCCGCCCCCAACGAACCGGTTGTCGATAAAATGATAACCGACATCTTCCTTCCTTTTCCTTCATCCTTCGGAGTGGCACATAGTCTTCGCCACTTTCGTCTGTTATAACAACAAGCTCAAAAATTTGTTGTGGCGTAAGTTTGGACAGCTGCCCACCGAGTGGCAGAGTGGAGACCTGGCGCGTGGCGCGTGGGCCTTAAGAAGCGGCCGTGGGCCGCGGCCGGAAGCGGGCGTGGGCGGCGCCGGCGCCTGCCTGCTTGACCCCAGCCAGCTGCTCCTCTCCGTCTCGCCCGTCCCAGACTCTTCTTCTTAGCCCTCCACCTTGTCGATCTCATAATCACGAACTCTGTAGCATACAAAAATTCTTGTTCCGAATAGGGAGCTATTGCCACTAAGAAGTGTGAAGTCTACATCTACATCTATATGATTACTCTGCAATTCACATTTAAGTGCTTGGCAGAGGATTCATCGAACCACAATCATACTATCTCTCTACCATTCCACTCCCGAACAGCGCGCGGGAAAAACGAACACCTAAACCTTTCTGTTCGAGCTCTGATATCTCTTATTTTATTTTGATGATCATTCCTACCTATGTAGCTTGGGCTCAACAAAATATTTTCGCATTCGGAAGAGAAAGTTGGTGACTGAAATTTCGTAAGTAGATCTCGCCGCGACGAAAAACGTCTTTGCTTTAATGACTTCCATTCCAACTCGCGTATCATATCTGCCACACTCTCTCCCCTATTACGTGATAATACAAAACGAGCTGCCCTTTTTTGCACCCTTTCGATGTCCTCCGTCAATCCCACCTGGTAAGGATCCCACACCGCGCAGCAATATTCTAACAGAGGACGAACGAGTGTAGTGTAAGCTGTCTCTTTAGTGGACTTGTTGCATCTTCTACGTGTCCTGCCAATGAAACGCAGCCTTTGGCTCGCCTTCCCCACAATATTATCTATGTGGTCTTTCCAACTGAAGTTGTTCGTAATTTTAACACCCAGGTACTAAGTTGAATTGACAGCCTTGAGAATTGTACTATTTATCGAGGAATCTAATTCCAACGGATTTCTTTTGGAGCTCGTGTGGATTACCTCACACTTTTCGTTATTTAGCGTCAACTGCCACCTTCCACACCATACAGCAATCTTTTATAAATCGCTTTGGAACTGATACTGGTCTTCGGATGACATTACTAGACGGCAAATTACAGCATCATCTGCGAACAACCTAAGAGAACTGCTCAGATTGTCACCCAGGTCATTTATATAGATCAGGAACAGCAGAGGTGCCAGGACGCTTCCCTGGGGAACACCTGATATCTCGATGATTTGCCGTCTATTACTACGAACTGCGCCCTTCCTGACAGGAAATCACGAATCCAGTCGCACAACTGGGACGATACCCCATACGCCCGCAGCTTGTTTAGAAGGCGCTTGTGAGGAACGGTGTCAAAAGCTTTCCGGAAATCTAGAAATACGGAATCAACTTGAGATCCACCGTCGATAGCGGCCATTACTTCGTGCGAATAAAGAGCTAGCTGCGTTGCACAAGAACGATGTTTTCTGAAACCATGCTGATTACGTATCAATAGATCGTTCCCTTCGAAGTGATTCATAATGTTTGAATACAGTATATGCTCCAAAACCCTACTGCAAACCGACGTCAATGATATAGTTCTGTAGTTCGATGGATTACTCCTCCTAACCTTCTTAAACACTGGTGCGACCTGCGCAATTTTCCAATCTGTAGGTACAGATCTATCGGTGAGCGAGCGGTTGTATATGAGTGCCAAGTAGGGAGCTATTGTATCAGCGTAATCTGAAAGGAACCTAATCGGTATACAATTTGGAACTGAAGACTTGCCCGTATCAAGCGATTTGAGTTGCTTCGCAACCCCTAAGGTATCTACTTCTAAGAAACTCATGCTAGCAGCTGTTCGTGTTTCAAATTCTGGAATATTCCATTCGTCTTCCCTGGTGAAGGAATTTCGGAAAACTGCGTTCAATAACTTCGCTTTAGCGGCACAGTCGTCGGTAACAGTACCATCGGCACTTGAGGACGCGTAGTGGGATTGCCAATAATAGTAAAATATACGTAATGATTTTGAAGACTGGGGGAGAAATGCGGTACACCGATCATGAGAGGATACTCAGAAACCCATTTGGTGTAACACACGTCTGGAAATGCATAGTCTTCGATTTGGAGGCTAATACCATATCAGAAAGCAGTGAAGAACGTGGGTGCAATTTTGGATGAGCATTTCAATTGGGCAGAGGATACTCTCTCCATATGAAGGAAGAATTCCGCTTGCCTCTATGCCCTCAATAAGTTTCTAAACACAGGACGTGAAAAGTACACTCGTGCAATCAGTCGTTCTGTCGATCCTCCACTATTGTGATGTAAATCAGGATGGTACAAGTAGTGAAGACACGGGACTGTTAGAGCTAACCGCGATTGCTTGTGTGCGTTACATCTGCAATATTCGTCGATATGACCATGTCTGCTCTTTATACGCCCAGTGAGAGTAGTTGCGGCCAGACAAGTTACGGGGCTGCCAAACCCTATGTCTGCTTCTCCGGCTCCTCAGTGCCCAAGATTAAACGATTATCGAGCAATCATAATATAAGCAACAGGTCTCACTTACATAGTATCATAGCTTTGGCTATTCATAAAACAAAAACATTGGCGAACTCTTTCGCTGTCGCAGCTGTCCGTCTCTGCAACAAGTTTCCCTGCATTCTTTGCGTAAATTCCATGTACTGCTACTTTTAAGGAAAAGTTGAAATTCATCCTGCCATCCTCATAGCGCAACCCCAAAATTAACGTATATCACCAACTTCCTCTGCGTCAAAAAGCAAAGCCAATGCTCCTATGTTCTCCCAGTAATACTTCTTTCCCTTTAGCTTTCCCTATGAGTCACGCCATCTCCTCTTCCGTTATATTTCTTAAGTGTGTGTAATCATATTTGTCTTTCCCTTCCTCGTCCATTCCTTTTTCCATCCCCATTGCTGCTAGCACCCATAAATCAAAACCTACGTTACTATAATCTCTGATTATTGTCTCCCAGTTATGATTCTATCCCTTGAGATTTTCCTATAGGTAGCTCCAGGTTCTTTTTCCTTATATTTCTTAATTGTATGTTATTACGTTTATCTTTCCCTTCCTCGTCCGTTCCTTTCTCCATGTCCATTGCTGCTTGCGCACACAGTTAAAAATCGACCTTGCTGTAATCTCTGATTATTGTTGTCTTTACCATGTACGAGTTTAAATTGTGTGTATGTTTTTCTTAACTGTACTACTGTAATTTTCATTTTTCTAAATTTAGTGTAACATGCTTAATGTAATATATGCAATATAAAATGTGTAGAAGACCTGCTTAGGTTAAGAGAGGGGCTGATGTCCCTAATCTTGCCAAATTAAATAAATTTGTAAATAAATTTTATTCATATGATCAGTAGCCTGTACAGCATGCACCACAAATATTATAACTCTTGAATTTCCGGAATCACGAAGTGTAAAGTGGATATGATCTTCTACCCACCGGCCGTGACGGCACCACTTCTGCGATCTGTGAAAGATGGGTGCAGTTTTTGTCACTGTCATCAAAGTATTATAGGGGAAACATCACGCACTGTAAAAGAAAAGTTACTCCAACAGCGACGGCACACTCGCCTTCTACAACCCAACAAATCTGTGGTGGGTGAACATTGTGTTTCTATTGTTCATTCCATAGATTACGGAAACGTGAAGATTTTGGACACTGGCTCGTCTTATTGGCCCTCAGTGGTCAAGAAAACTGTCTAAATACAAATGGCGCACAACCTCTTTAACAGAGACGAGGGATTCCAACTAAAAATTCATAAACCTTTTATTTCATATATTCGCTCGCAAAGGAATTTTTGCTCTCAATCTTCGTTTTCTGGCATTCCAACACCCGCCATCAAGTTTAATAATGAGCTACCTAATTCATAACCATTCGGATTTGCTGACTTGGCTCTTGCAAGTTTTCTACCTTAGGCCACTAAGGTGGTTTTGTGCCGACTGTATTGTCTGTATCTACAGTATAGCTTCGAATCACGTGGTTTTAGCATTTGGGCGTATAGAGAGGCGCGCTTGGACAAACAGAATTCTGTCACCCACTCTTCTTAAAGACGGTGGTGTAGTTCGTAGCTGAAATATCGGAAGACTAAGTATTCCTCTCCTGGATCCAACCCTGAAATAAAACTCCCATTGGTTCTTATATTCATAAGAACCAATGGTAGTGCTAACCTCAGCTGCACTCATCTACGACATGCCCGAAATCCTGATGACAGAATGCCCAGATAAGTAATCCTGAATGTGTGCTCAAATTATGCGCGACTGCAGCATGGAACCGGCCGTTCTTCCATGGATCTTCATAGTCGAACAATATTTGCACTTCCAAAGGAACGTACAGCCTCCTCCGCTGGTGGAATTCCCTTTGGTAGTGCAAAGGACCATTAGCTCACAACGACATGGTGATCGTACCCACTTCCGGCCACCATTGGTTGGACCAGGAGGGCCATTTGCATGATCCCTCCAGACAACGAACCTCCCATTTTTGGACTTTTAAATGCAGGGGCATATGAAACATGTGTTTGCAGGGTCCTTCCAAGAAGATGAAATGGAACAACACATTCATGCTGCCTGTGGCGCCAGTCGAATGAAGCTGAGCGCATTTGAACAAGTGTGGCAGTTTTTGTTCCGGCTACAGGTCCGTTGGGGACAGTTCCAACCAGTCTTCTGAGCAATATGACAACATTTTTTCCCCGGTAATGTACTGTGCAGACTCTTGTAGGTTATGAATAAAATGGCACCCAGCACGGCAACCGTACATTGGCCGATATACCTTCGTAAGTTCTGTTTGTTTCACAGGTCGTCTCCCAACGTTTCTTCTCTTTGTAAACAATCAGTTCTTATATAAAAATTTGAAAGCAGTATAGATATTTCTCTAAATACGCATGCCGTCAAAGCCTTTGAACTGATAGAAAAGGTATCTTTAGAAAATGGTTGCGAAATCCAGAAATACCTATAAAGCGAACGACGGTTTAGGCTGGGAATTGCAGCTACCCTTTAATGTAAACGTGATAATGTAGTGCACACGTGTAAAACACTTCTGTCGTCTCGTTATTGGCGGCATCTTTGTGAACTAACAGCTCTAGCTAGGAATGAAGAGAAAAAATAAAAGTTGCATCCTGAATGCGGTTGCGTAAAATTCAGTGAAAACGATTATTGCTAAGCAGTACAATGGTGTTACGGGCTTACGAGCCTATAATATGTGAGCCGATATTTCATCCATTGTCTACAGCGTTACGGAATGAAGTGTAGTACATACTAAAGCAGATCGTAATCACATCCAGGTTGAGTATCGTTGACTTTGCGTTCTAGAACGAGATAGATGGTGGTATACCTAAAGGTCGAGCTCCGACAACCTCTATGCGAGAAAATGATCATTGAAGTTATCTCGCAGCATCTAGAAGCAAGTGAATGGATTTTTTCTTCTCTGCTGCTCAAAATATAATTTACAGTGCCTGTGAACTATCTTTTGTGACGTTATTACTATATTCAACCTATGGTAATATGACTTCGTTTTACGTTTCATAGTCTGTCCAAGGGTATGACGACCAGTAAGCACCCCTTACACTTTATATCATTATCAGCCGAATCGTATCTAACGTAACGTCTGCAGGGTTATGAGACGCTATTTTTAAGCACTGAAAGTAAAAAAAAAATCAAGATTCGAAAAAACTTCTTAAATATTCCAGTCAAACAAGGGAATTGTCTAATCTGACAAGTCGAAACGTGTCCTGAAATTTTTCGTACAGGAGGAATACGCCGGAAGAAACACAGTGTCAAAAAAAAAAATGGTTCAAATGGCTCTGAGCACTATGGGACTCAACTGCTGTGGTCATAAGTCCCCTAGAACTTAGAACTACTTAAACCTAACTAACCTAAGGACATCACACACATCCATGCCCGAGGCAGGATTCGAACCTGCGACCGTAGCGGTCGTGCGGTTCCAGACTGTAGCGCCTTTAACCGCTCTGCCACTCCGGCCGGCTCACAGTGTCAAAACTGTAGCAACTAAGATACACTACAAGTAATTTCAAAAACAAAATCTAAAAATTGCCAAATTCGTAGGTCGTCAGGTGGTTGGAGAACTGTACACCCCTACCGTAGTTGTAGTAGACAGCGCATGAGCAACATGGCAGGCGGATGTCCTTGGTCGTCGGCACATTGGTAAACAGATAACACGGCACAACGTCATCGTAATTTGTAAAGCGATTTTCAGTTTTCGTTGATAGTTTGCGTGTCACAGTTGTTCACAATTACTGTTGTTGTTGTTGTGGTCTTCAGTCCTGAGACTGGTTTGATGCAGCTCTCCATGCTACTCTATCCTGTGCAAGCTTCTTCATCTACCAGTACCTACCGCAACCTACATCCTTCTGAATCTGCTTAGTGTATTCATCTCTTGGTCTCCCTCTACGATTTTTACGCTCCACGCTGCCCTCCAATACTAAATTGGTGATCCCTTGATGCCTCAGAACATGTCCTACCAACCGATCCCTTCTTCTAGTCAAGTTGTGCCACAAACTTCTCCCCAATCCTATTCAATACTTCCTCATTAGTTATGTGATCTACCCATCTAATCTTCAGCATTCTTCTGTAGCACCACATTTCGAAAGCTTCTATTCATTACTATTCATTATTTTACATAAAAACTGATTGTTTACAATGTGAATAAACCTTTGGAGACGGTCTCTGACACAATAGGTCCTACTAAGGTATATCGGCAAACACACGGTTGCCATGCTAGGTGCTATTTTATTCATAACCTACAGGAGTCTGCACAGTACATTACAGTGAAAAAATGTTGTCGTATTGCCTATAAGATCTGTTGGAACTGTCCCCAACGGACGAGTGGATATCAACACTGAAACCGCAACAAGGACTGCCACACTTGTTCAAATACGCTAAGCTCCATTCGACCGTCGTCACAGGCGGCATGAATGTGTTGTTCCATTTCATCTTCTTGGAAGAATCCTGCAAACAATAGAGATAATACTGAACTAATTTTCTTCGTGTTCTTTCATATATGCTTGCCAATAGTACCTGTCTCTGTACAGGTTGCAGAGTTTCACTGCAATATGGAATCAAGTAACGTTTTAAACTTCGCAAAGATGAAATATGAAGAACATGGTATGCAACGAAAATCACCTACTTCCTCTGACGAACTACATATGTGTTACTTATTAGTTAATTTCTTGGATATTCATTTGAATGATGCCGACATTTCATTAGAAATGTGTCAACATTAGAAGAAACAAGGAATAACTTTGGCCGGCCGGAGTGGCCGAGTGGTTCTAGGCGCTACAGTCTGGAACCGCGTGACCGCTACGGTCGCAGGTTCGAATCCTGCCTCGGGTATAAATGTGTGTGATGTCCTTAGGTTAGTTAGGTTTAAGTAGTTCTAAGTTCTAGAGGACTGATGACCTCAGCAGTTAAGTCCCATAGTGCTCAGAGCCATTTGAACCATTTGAATAACTCTGATGATACAGTGAATTGTGGTTCAAACGACGATCATTGTGTTCATTAAAGTCCAGAACAAAAATACACTACCTTCCAAGTTGAAAGAAAACATGTACAGTAATAGGTTTCAGTGACAAAGGGAAGGCTGTAACTTTTTTGGTTAAACGAAGCAGAGAGAAAGTGCTTAAAGTCAAGCACTGTGCAAAGCCGGTTTCGTTCGGAAAAATCTGAACATAAACTGTATAAATAGAAGAAAGATTAACACAAAGTACGAAATATTGCACGAAAATGAAACCGCAAAAGTATGAAAGGAAAACTATTCGAAATATTTAGAACTGTTCCTGACAGTCAATGCACCATTACTGATGGAGATATATGAGACTGTGCCCTCAGGCTACATAGATTCAGGAAATTATACGGAAAAGGTCACAAAATTACGAAGTTTACTGAAAGTAAACTTGTAGAAATGCTATTAATGGGCGATATTATAGAGAAGTTCGTAGCTGACGTGAAGACGAATCATCTTTTATCCCTTAAAATGCTGTGTATACATGCAGTCAGTCAGATTTTGTGCAAACCGCACTTTACTATTTCGAGCGCAGTCGGTGAATGCTATGACATATTCATACACAACAATGCCAATGATAATTATCAGTTGATTAATGTTTGAGCTACTTTATGTCTGTCTTCACGAAACTCAAGGGAAATTAAGGTCTTTTCAGCTGCAAAAATCTGGTAATCAACGTAGCAAAATCTGCAAAGAATGAGAGAATAGTTATCAATACTAAATTCGAAACGTCTTCTTACCGGTTGCAGAAATTAATTCGTTGCTTTTGTTGGACTCCTGACCTGGATATTACGACAGCTCTGTCTGTAGGAGGACTACAAAAATACTGTTAATATAATTCGGATTCCACTCGGAACTAATAGTGTGATTCAGTCTCTCGGTAAATAAATGTTCCCACATTTTAAATATAGTTTCCAATAGTATTGTTAAACGCCAGTCATTTGTGCATTGTCAATTTTCATCACCATATTTAAAGAATTTGATCAAGTGTGCCTGGTACACAGCATTATATGCAGAATGGCATCGACCATTTCTTTCTCCATCCCAATTCCGTCTAAATAAAACTAATAATTACAGTGAAGTGCCTGAATGCATTAATTTTTCTTTTATCAGGAGTGCCTGATGCGAGGAAAATGTTTGTTTTTATCATCCAACAGACACTCCGCATTTTTTGGACGACTGCAGGGAACAAACAACGAAGTGCTTCATTGTTAGTAAAATATACATTATTCAAAAATTATAATAATGACTGTGGTTCAGGATTTGTTATAAAACATTTCATGTCAACAAATTAAAGTCCCGATTGATGGAAGTCGTCTGTAATGTAACATCATACACTGCCTTCATTTTCCAGTCAATAGTGTAACAACTATATTAACAGCAGTTTTGCTATTGATATGAACTGCAAGAACGCATTATTGTGGCCAAGATAGATACGAAGCCCACACCTACTACAGTAGTACAAGTTTATATGCCAACTAGCTCTGCAGATGACGAAGAAATTGAAGAAATGTATGATGAAATAAAAGAAATTATTCAGATTGTGAAGGGAGACGAAAATTTAATAGTCATGGGTGACTGGAATTCGAGTGTAGGAAAAGGGAGAGAAGGGAACATAGTAGGTGAATATGGATTGGGGGACAGAAATGAAAGAGGAAGCCGCCTGGTCGAATTTTGCACAGAGCACAACATAATCATAACTAACTCTTGGTTTAAGAATCATGAAAGAAGGTTGTATACATGGAAGAACCCTGGAGATACTAAAAGGTATCAAATAGATTATACACTCCTGGAAATTGAAATAAGAACACCGTGAATTCATTGTCCCAGGAAGGGGAAACTTTATTGACACATTCCTGGGGTCAGATACATCACATGATCACACTGACAGAACCACAGGCACATAGACACAGGCAACAGAGCATGCACAATGTCGGCACTAGTACAGTGTATATCCACCTTTCGCAGCAATGCAGGCTGCTATTCTCCCATGGAGACGATCGTAGAGATGCTGGATGTAGTCCTGTGGAACGGCTTGCCATGCCATTTCCACCTGGCGCCTCAGCTGGACCAGCGTTCGTGCTGGACGTGCAGACCGCGTGAGACGACGCTTCATCCAGTCCCAAACATGCTCAATGGGGGACAGATCCGGAGATCTTGCTGGCCAGGGTAGTTGACTTACACCTTCTAGAGCACGTTGGGTGGCACGGGATATATGCGGACGTGCATTGTCCTGTTGGAACAGCAAGTTCCCTTGCCGGTCTAGGAATGGTAGAACGATGGGTTCGATGACGGTTTGGATGTACCGTGCACTATTCAGTGTCCCCTCGACGATCACCAGTGGTGTACGGCCAGTGTAGGAGATCGCTCCCCACACCATGATGCCGGGTGTTGGCCCTGTGTGCCTCGGTCGTATGCAGTCCTGATTGTGGCGCTCACCTGCACGGCGCCAAACAAGCATACGACCATCATTGGCACCAAGGCAGAAGCGACTCTCATCACTGAAGACGACACGTCTCCATTCGTCCCTCCATTCATGCCTGTCGCGACACCACTGGAGGCGGGCTGCACGATGTTGGGGCGTGAGCGGAAGACGGCCTAACGGTGTGCGGGACCGTAGCCCAGCTTCATGGAGACGGCTGCGAATGGTCCTCGCCGATACCCCAGGAGCAACAGTGTCCCTAATTTTCTGGGAAGTGGCGGTGCGGTCCCCTACGGCACTGCGTAGGATCCTACGGTCTTGGCGTGCATCCGTGCGTCGCTGCGGTGCGGTCCCAGGTCGACGGGCACGTGCACCTTCCGCCGACCACTGGCGACAACATCGATGTACTGTGGAGACCTCACGCCCCACGTGTTGAGCAATTCGGCGGTACGTCCACCCGGCCTCCCGCATGCCCACTATACGCCCTCGCTCAAAGTCCGTCATCTGCACGTACGGTTCACGTCCACGCTGTCGCGGCATGCTACCAGTGTTAAAGACTGCGATGGAGCTCCGTATGCCACGGCAAACTGGCTGACACTGACGGCGGCGGTGCACAAATGCTGCGCAGCTAGCGCCATTCGACGGCCAACACCACGGTTCCTGGTGTGTCCGCTGTGCCGTGCGTGTGATCATTGCTTGTACAGCCCTCTCGCAGAGTCCGGAGCAAGTATGGTGGGTCTGACACACCGGTGTCAATGTGTTCTTTTTTCCATTTCCAGGAGTGTATAATGGTAAGACAGAGATTTAGGAACCAGGTTTTAAACTGTAAGACATTTCCAGGGGCAGATGTGGACTCTGACCACAATCTCTTGGTTATGACCTGTAGATTAAAACTGAAGAAACTGCAAAAAGGTGGGAATTTAAGGAGATGGGACCTGGATAAACTAAAAGAACCAGAGGTAGTACAGAGATTCAGGGAGAGCATAAGAGAGCAATTGACAGGAATGAGGGAAATAAATACAGTAGAAGAAGAATGGGTAGCTTTGAGGGATGAAGTAGTGAAGGCAGCAGAGGATCAAGTAGGTAAAAAGACGAGGGCTAGTAGAAATCCTTGGGTAACAGAAGAAATATTGAATTTAATTGATGAAAGGAGAAAATATAAAAAATGCAGTAAGTGAAACAGGCAAAAAGGAATACAAACGTCTCAAAAATGAGATCGACAGGAAGTGCAAAATGGCTAAGCAGGCATGGCTAGAGGACAAATGTAAGGATGTAGAGGCCTATCTCACTAGGGGTAAGATAGATACCGCCTACAGGAAAATTAAAGAGACCTTTGGAGATAAGAGAACGACTTGTATGAATATCAAGAGCTCAGATGGAAACCCAGTTCTAAGCAAAGAAGGGAAAGCAGAAAGGTGGAAGGAGTATATAGAGGGTCTATACAAGGGCGATGTACTTGAGGACAATATTATGGAAATGGAAGAGGATGTAGATGAAGATGAAATGGGAGATATGATACTGCGTGAAGAGTTTGACAGAGCACTGAAAGACCTGAGTCGAAACAAGGCCCCCGGAGTAGACAATATTCCATTGGAACTACTGACGGCCGTGGGAGAGCCAGTCCTGACAAAACTCTACCATCTGGTGAGCAAGATGTATGAAACAGGCGAAATACCCTCAGACTTCAAGAAGAATATAATAATTCCAATCCCAAAGAAAGCAGGTGTTGACAGATGTGAAAATTACCGAACTATCAGCTTAATAAGTCACAGCTGCAAAATACTAACACGAATTCTTTACAGACGAATGGAAAAACTAGTAGAAGCCAACCTCGGGGAAGATCAGTTTGGATTCCGTAGAAACACTGGAACACGTGAGGCAATCCTGACCTTACGACTTATCTTAGAAGAAAGATTAAGGAAAGGCAAACCTACGTTTCTAGCATTTGTAGACTTAGAGAAAGCTTTTGACAGTGTTGACTGGAATACTCTCTTTCAAATTCTAAAGGTGGCAGGGGTAAAATACAGGGAGCGAAAGGCTATTTACAATTTGTACAGAAACCAGATGGCAGTTATAAGAGTCGAGGGCCATGAAAGGGAAGCAGTGGTTGGGAAGGGAGTAAGACAGGGTTGTAGCCTCTCCCCGATGTTGTTCAATCTGTATATTGAGCAAGCAGTAAAGGAAACAAAAGAAAAATTCGGAGTAGGTATTAAAATTCATGGAGAAGAAATAAAAACTTTGAGGTTCGCCGATGACATTGTAATTCTGTCAGAGACAGCAAAGGACTTGCAAGAGCAGTTGAATGGAATGGACAGTGTCTTGAAAGGAGGATATAAGATGAACATCAACAAAAGCAAAACAAGGATAATGGAATGTAGTCTAATTAAGTCCGGTGATGCTGAGGGAATTAGATTAGGAAATGAGGCACTTAAAGTAGTAAAGGAGTTTTGCTATATGGGGAGCAAAATAACTGATGATGGTCGAAGTAGAGAGGATATAAAATGTAGGCTGGCAATGGCAAGGAAAGCGTTTCTGAAGAAGAGAAATTTGTTAACATCCAGTATTGATTTAAGTGTCAGGAAGTCATTTCTGAAAGTATTTGTATGGAGTGTAGCCATGTATGGAAGTGAAACATGGACGATAAATAGTTTGGACAAGAAGAGAATAGAAGCTTTCGAAATGTGGTGCTACAGAAGAATGCTGAAGATTAGATGGGTAGATCACATAACTAATGAGGAAGTATTGAATAGGATTGGGGAGAAGAGAAGTTTGTGGCACAACTTGACCAGAAGAAGGGATCGGTTGGTAGGACATGTTCTGAGGCATCAAGGGATCACCAATTTAGTACTGGAGGGCAGCGTGGAGGGTAAAAATCGTAGAGGGAGACCACGAGATGAATACGCTAAGCAGATTCAGAAGGATGTAGGTTGCAGTAGGTACTGGGAGATGAAAAAGCTTGCACAGGATAGAGTAGCATGGAGAGCTGCATCAAACCAGTCTCAGGACTGAAGACCACAACAACAACAACATGAACTGCAAGGTATGACTTAAGTGCTTAAAATTCACGTGTGAGCGCTTTATACTGCACTGCGCTACATTCTCGTGTCGTTGCTTCGTCTGTTGATTCGCCGACTCTCGAGTTAGGCAGGAAGGGTGTTACAGACCGCTGTTATAAGCAGTTCTTCATGCGGCAAAAATGTGTAACTAAATTTTTTAAATACAGGGCGTACGTAAAGTCCGGGAACACTTTCAATTATTTATTTCACAAGAACTAAACATTGTACAGATGTCATACATATTGCATTTTGAAGAGAAACTCTGAAAGTTGTTTTTTTTTTTTTTTTTTTTTTTCTCTCAGACATTCTATGCGGCAGGCGTCAATACGGTAATCGAATTCTTACTATACCCGTCCCAGCATGGCATCATCGACTGTGGCAGTCGTTTCCCGCATTCTCTCCCGAAGCTCTGCTACTTCACGTGGTAGAGACGCTACATACACCAGATCTTTAATGTGCCCCCTCAGAAAAAAGTCACACGGAGTGAGATCTGGTGTTTTTGTCGAACTACGACACACAGAAAGCTCGCTCCGCACCTGAACTCCCCATGTTTGTGACTAGCGCTGAGTATCGGCAGATTACCAAACTACGCTTTGGCGGTATACATGAAAAAAAAACTTTCAGGGTTTCTCTTCAAAATGACATATGTATGATATCTGTACAATGTTTGATTCTTGTGCAATAAACAATTGAAAGTGTTCCCGGACCTTATGTATAGGCTATATGTGCAGAACTTCTTAGCAGCTAAAATTTAGCAGCGCATTTCTTTCGGTGTATTCTTCCCGTCAGAAAAATACCAGGGCAGGTGTTAGCATGTCAGATTGGACCATGCCCTTGTAAATGTATAACCGGCTGTCGAAGAAGGTTAAAATATTTTTCTCACAAAATTTTATGAACTGATTACCCAAGAGAAGGCACAACAATTATATCTTGACAGGTACCTTTTTCGGTGCTGTCCCTTCGCCAGAACTGTTTCACTGAAAAAGTGCGAATGTTGATTTCATCCAAGAAAAACAATTGCCATTTGGGCTATCTTGCGTAGTTTTATTCTATAAGTCCAGTTTGGAAACAGTGTTTTGCTCTTTACCCTCTACTGTTCGTCTGTTCTGGCGCCGCTTTTAACGGATCAAATTGGAAAAATTTGTTTTTCTGATTCTTCTTAACTATGACAGGAAAAATGTTAAGTTTCAACAGATTTGGTTGTTCCATGCGCTGCGCACAATACGGGACACGTAGTTTCCTTATAACTAATTTATAACGATAGGACACTTTAACATAGTTCGTTTAGTTCTATTACTTTTCCTTAGTAGGCTATATTTGCAATTAACACCGCATTGCATCCCTTATTCTGTATTTCACTGACAGTAATCTTGAAAAAAATGTTCCGTCTTCTTTCCCATAGTCCCTCCTCTGTTCCTGGTGGAGAGTTAATGTAATGACGTTAACATGAATCATTCGCACTTTTTTGTGAAGGCGTTTTCTATGCCTGAAGTGCTAAATGACACCGAGCAGTACTTTGTGCTTAAACACAGCTGTTGCTTCTGAAGAGACCAAGCTAATCTTCCCACAAGCCGGGTCTGCACTTTGATTTGTAGAGCAACAATTACAGCGGTTGTGCCACTTGGGTGTCGAGTTTGTCCATTTGACGCAAACATACACAACACTGTTACTTAACGTACACAGAAGTATACGCAACATGTTTACTTTCTCTGTCATCGGTTGCGCCACCTCTGTGTCGAATTTATTCATTTGACATAAACATACACAACACGATTACCTATACTACACATGTTAAACTGACACTCGTACACATTATTGAGCAACAAGTCCTATCATATGAAAAACAATGTTTCAATGAGAACGACGCAGCCTCTGTACAGAAATTTTTCTTGTCTCACGAATATACCGCTACCATAATCAGCCTGAACGATGATGGCACATCGTATATTGATAGCAGATTACTGTGGTAGCTACAACCGAAATCGTATAATGTCATGTAACCATACTGAACCGTAACGCTGTTTGTTTACTCTGTCTGAACAGCTTCTGCGTTTGCCTGATGCTACTGAAAAACACTACACAACCAGAAAGAATCGCCCACGTTGTTTTGAAACATCCTGATTGCCCTGAGTCATAAGAGGAGTCGAAACCAGAACCTTGCCTTTCTGAGCTAGCCATGCATGATTCACTAGCCGCTCACACAGCTTCAGTTATGTGTGTATTTCTATACCACTTTCAAAAGATCGCAGAAGCTTCTCTACATACCTTGCTGGATTAGCACTTCTGGAGGAAAGTCAGATCTCACAGTAAGCTTCCAGAGAGTACCACAGTTCTGCTCCGTATTACATGGTTAGCAGTAACAGCAGCAATAAAGCAGGACTAATGACTTCGTGACATGCTTGTCCACTGACTTGCAGTTTCACACAAAAATGTCACTTAAGTGAAATACTGTGTGGACATAACTCGAGTAAACCTTGCCATCAGTAGTCGTTGCCACGTGTTACATCCCTAAAAAATATTTAGTAAGCTTAGGGACTGATGACCTTAGCAGTTAAGTCCCATAAGATTTCACACACCTTTGAACATTTTGAACATCATACACATCCATCCCCGAGGCAGGATTCGAACCTGCGACCGTAGCGGTCGCGCGGTTCCAGAGTGAAGCGCCTAGAACCGCTCGGCCACACCGGCCGGCTAGGTGCGATTTAATACTGTTGGTGCATAATAGACTTATTTGAGTCTTCTAGTGACAAATGGATAATTAGAAAAGTAGCGCCCCTCGTACTCTTACGGATTTATGGACAGCCCTGCAGGATTCATGGTGTCAGTTCCCTCCAGCACTACTTCAGACATTAGTCGAGTCCATGCCACGTCGTGTTGCGGCACTTCTGCGTGCTCGCGGGGGCCCTACACGATATTCGGCAGGTGTACCAGTTTCTCTGGCTCTTCAGTGTATAACGACATGGTAAGGATATATAAAAATAACCACTATTTACCTACAAAGTCACTGTGTCTGTCTAACCATTTATATTACAACAGTATACATAATTTGATATCTCTCTGGCAAAATACTTTAGTATTTCTATTGCAAATAGAACCGCATTTTCTTGCTGCACTGTAATTGAGTCCTCTCCGACGCGTATCGCCTTTTTTTTACTCTACATGATGTTCAGTGGGATAGTTTGTTGGCATTTGCGTTTCTTCGCATCTGGTCTGGAGTTCACAGTACCACTTAATTTCCGAAACATAAGCACACCTTTGTTTCCAAACTTTTTCGTCATGTTTACCGAAATATTTATGTCTTTAATAGCACAGTTTTCGAACAAATATCAATAACTAGTCGCAAAAAAGTAACAGTGCACCACAAAAATAAAGGTAAACATGATGAACAGTGTGAAGAAAAAGTTTGGAATATAAAAATGTGCTTAAGTTTCGGAATTTCAGTGATAGTGCGACCTCCAGACCAGATGAGAAGAAACTCAGTTGCCAGTAGACTATCCCACTGAAAATGCCTTAGAAACGCGTCTGAGAGGAATAAATTACAGTACAGCATTACAAAACAAATATTTCCGTGCCTGCTGCGGAGGATGGCCGGCCGGCCGGGGTGGCCGAGCGGTTCTAGGCGCTACAGTCTGGAACCGCGCGACCGCTACGGTAGCACGTTCGAATCCTGCCTCGGGCATGGATGTGTGTGATGTCCTTAGGTTAGTTAGGTTTAAGTAGTTCTAAGTTCTAGGGCACTGATGACCTCAGAAGTTAAGTCCCATAGTGCTCAGAGCCATTTGAACCATTTGAGGATGGCCACGCAAACAAACTTGTTAAAATACTTTAGTTTTGTTACTGGTGCGAGATAGAGTTTCAGTTTGCACTTAATGCTGTAACCATAGCACTCTTTTCAGAACTGATGTTATTTTGTACTTGCTTTTTGTGTGTTTCTGAGTATCTCAGATAGGAAGAGGGGCGAGTTACGATTTCGTGCTGGTCCGTTGCTTATTAGTGACCGCCTACCGACAAACTGGTTTTCTCTGATGTGAACTGAATACGTTGTTCTCTGTGAGACCCAGCTTCCGTATACGGTAACCAAAAATGGACACCCCGTCGTTTTTCTTTTACTCGAGAAGGTAGACCTAATGGCTCAAACCTGTGTTGGATGAGGGGAAGGTGTCCAGAGAGAGACTCACTGCTTAATTAAGAGGAAGAGAGCTCAACCACATATCGTCGACATCAAAGTCGTTAGTGACTAATTCTAATAGTGAAGGATGAAAAAGGTGCAGGCCGCGGCGTTCGCGAAGGAACTGTTCCTATGTTCTGTTGAAGCGATTAAGATAGTTGTTCC